>NC_135237.1:211418527-211681027 GCF_051348905.1 Ranitomeya variabilis
TCTGCATTGAAAAAGTCAAACGGCGCTCCTTCTCTTCCAAGCTCTGCGGTGCGCCCAAACAGTGGTTTACCCCCACATATGGGGTATCGGCATATTCAGGAGAAATTGAATAACAAAATTTATGGTTAGGTTTCTGTTTTTACACTTGTGAAAGTAAAAAAAAATGGTTCTGAATTAAAATGTTTGCAAAAAAAAGTTAAATGTTCATTTTTGCCTTCCACGTTGTTTCAGTTCCTGTGAAGCACGTAAAGGGTTAATAAACTTCTTGAATGTGGTTTTGAGCACCTTGAGGGGTGCAGTTTTTAGAATGGTGTCACACTTGGTTATTTTCTATCATATAGACGCCCTCAAAATGACTTCAAATGTGATGTGGTCCCTAAAAAAAAATGGTGTTGTAAAAATGAAAAATTGCTGGTCAACTTTTAACCCTTATAACTCCCTAACAAAAAAAAATTTGGTTCCAAAATTGTGCTGATGTAAAGAAGACATGTGGGAAATGTTATTTATTAACTATTTTGTGTGACATATCTCTCTGATTTAAGGGCATAAAAATACAAAGTTTGAAAATGGCAACATTTTAAAAATGTTCGCCATATTTCCATATTTTTCATAAATAATCGCAAGTAATATCGAAGAAATGTTACCACTATCATGAAGTACAATATGTCACGAAAAAACTTTCTCAGAATCAGCGGGATCCGTTAAAGCGTTCCAGATTTATAACCTCATAAATTGACAGTGGTCAGAATTGTAAAAATTGGCCCGGTCATTAAGTACCAAATTGGCTCTTTCACTAAGGGGTTAATTAAGGAGTTGTTAAAATATAAAAAAAACAATTGATATAGTAATCAACAACCATTCAGAAAACCATGGTTCAGGCTTTAATTAACTCAAGCCGCACCACAAATATTTCAATTCAACAAACACCACCCTGGTAAAAGGCTGAGTGTAACCTCTAATAAATCAAGTGACAAATTAATACACAAGTACAAATTAAGAAGAAATTTGAGGGCAGGATGGGCCAAGGATCCTCAAACTTCAGGTTAGTAATGCTCTGTCACTGGCCATCAGGGGGGCTAAATAGAAAGCACCGCTACATCCTTCAAGCTTATCAACAAATCCTGGGATTCCTGGATTTTACAGGAAAATTATTCCAGGTGTTCCTTACCTGCCCAGTAATGAAATAACCCACTAAAATCAAGAGGGTTAACCCTAGAAGAAGCTTAGAAACACAAACAGTGTTAGTATTAATCACACTAAAATTTAACCTTTCAATCACCAAACAGCTTATAATCCCATATGTCCCCTTAGTTTATTACACAGGGGCTAACATTTTCTGTAGAATTCAACACCATTAATTATTATTATCATCATTATTTTCTATTAGTAAGATTGATGACACCATACACAAAAACACATAATCCTAACTAGACACCAACAGCTTTTGCTATCATTTTGCGCTGCATATGTTGATTTTAATTTCAATTTTGGGGCCAGGTGTGGCATCCAAAATTTGCAATTTTGAAGTTTAATTTCTTTTCCTGAAGCAAAGGTGGGTAATTGGAATGTTTACATTTTAATCTTTTAGTATATTTAAAAACCTTGCTTACATTACAATTTTATTTTGTAGGGCTTCGCTAACTCCATAAGACAAGACATTACATATTTTCTCGGGTCTCCTGTATGGCGTGGGGTCAAGAGCTGCACCTCCACTATGCCCGGCAGATATATGTCTTGAAAAAGTGTTCACTTAAGATGTTATGTGATATACCAAGACAATGTAGCAAGTATTTGTGAAGTATAAAGGAAATGATACATGGTTCTCTAAATACTTTCAAAATATTAATCTAAAATCGTGATATGCATTTGGTCCCATTTTTCACTGCAACTACTGCTGAAAGTCTTTTCTGATATGCCTCTACAAGCTTTGCACATCAAGAGGCTAAAATATTTGCTCATTCTTATTTGCAAACTAGCTCTAGCTCAGTGAGATTGGATGAAGAGTGTTTGTGAACAGCAATTTTCAAGTCTTGCCACAGATTTTCAATGGAATTTAGGTTGGACCGTGACTGGGCTTTTTAAATACATGAATATTCTTTGATCTAAACCATTCCATTTTAGCTCTGGTAGTATGTTTAGGGTCATTGTCCTGTTGGAAGCTAAATTTATGCTCCATTCTCAATTCTTTTGCAGTACCTAACAGGTTTTCCTTCAGGATTGTTCTGTTTTTTTTTGCTAAATTCATCTTCCCGTCAAATCTTACCATCATCCCTATCCCTGCTGAAAGAAAAGCATTCCCACAGCATGATGCTGCCAACACCATGTTTGACGGTGGGTATGGTGTTTTCAGGGTGATGTGTAGAATTAGTTTTCCACTACACATAGCTTTTTGTATTTATCCTGAAAGTTCTACTTTGGTCTCATCTGACCCCAGCATCTTTTTCCGCATGCTTGCTGTTTCCCCTATATGGCTTTTTGCAAACTGTAAATGGGACTTGTTATGGCTTGCTTTCAAAAATTACTTTCTTCTTGCCACTCTTGCATAAATATAGGGTATGTTCACAATTTCAGTGTTTGATCAATATTTGTAAGCCAAAACCAGGAGTGGAGCAATCCGATGAAAAGTATAATAGAAACACGTGCACCACTACTCTATTTTTCACCCACTCAAGATTTTGGCTTACAAATACTGATGTAAAATACTGACCAAATGCTGAAAGTCTGAAAGTGGCCTCATCTGTGTATAAATCGGACTAGTGCAATCCGATAAAAGAATTGAATTGCACCCTGACTAATGTTAATCACTCATTTAGTGCTCTTCTGTGATTTTGTCCTCAGCTGGAATCTGGATGAGAAAAAAATTGCAGCATGCATATAGAGGACGAGACTCACCTATGCAAGTCAATGTGTGCAAGAAAAAAAGGACGGCATAGGGACCATTCATATGTCTTCCGATTTTTCCTGATACATTACCATTCTATATCATAGCTAAAATGCAAATCTAGATGTAAATGGTCCTGTAAATGATAGTAGAATAATAGTTGAAGAGAATAAAAACGCATTGCATACGCATGTCATATACAGTAGATGCTATGTGAGAAAAATTGCACTCGCATGACACTCGTCTTACTTTTATGGGTCAACATTGGAACAATGTTTTAAATGCAAATGAGAGCCAACCCTAATAGTTGTCCTGTTGACTGATTTTCCCACCTGAGCTGGGGATCTCTGCTGCGCCTCCACAGTGACCTTGGCCCTCATGGCTGAATACTTATGACCATATGATACTTCAGTTTTTCTTTTTTAATACATTTGCAAACATTTCCATATTTCTGTTTTTTTCAGTCAAGATGGGGTGCAGAGTGTACATTAATGAGGAAAAAAATGAAATATTTTGAATTTACCAAATGTCTGCAATGAAACAGAGAGTGAGAAATGTAAAGGGGTCTGAATACTTTCCATACCCACTGTATATGTTGCAATATTGTGGTATATTAACACAGCCCCCCAAGGAAGCCCACCACGTGAAATGCAAATGCAGGGCTTCATGGATAAGAATTTTGATAACAAACATCCCATATGTGGTTTTGCTGGAGGATTTTGATTTGATAGTCTTTCTGGAAGATGCACTATGGGACATTACATTTTCACTTACCTATATATAGTGTCTTTAACTTCAAATACGTAAGGACCATCTTACAATTTTTGCAACTTTATTACTCCGTCTGCACACAATTGCTTGTGAGCCTCTCAATATTAGGGCAGAGACAGACTGCTGTATTTCTCGTACAAGTATTGCATCATAAACCTAAATCTTGTACTGGCTGTCGGCTCTCCTGACCTGAGCTTGACAGCTGCATAGTAATCCACCACGCTATCTTGCTCAGGTCAGGAGGGTGCAGGGCCAGTCCATGTAGTGCAATGCGATCATTGCATGAGTTATACGGCAGTCTTGCTCAGCCCTTATGTGTAGTCTCATACTCTCCTTGCCATACATTTTGGAATGTGTTCATTCATTTGACACCTGTGCTTTTTTACAATTCAACATGAACTATTATTGATGGTGTTGCTTGCCTGGTCTTCACTAATTGTACCCATTTTCACCATATTTGCATTTATTGTTTTTTTATGTGAGTGAGAAATTAATAAACTTTCTAATATTTATGTCTACATGATTGTGTTTCTCATCTCATTTGGCATTTTGGGGCATAGTGCTACAATTTTTGTAGAATACAAATACTGTGGTATATCAGCATGTAGTATAAGCAATAAAACTATCACAGGTACACCCTCCTTAACCCCTTTCTGACATATGACATACTATCCCGTCGAGGTGGGGTGGGCCCGTATGATCACCGATGGGATAGTAAGTCATATGCGATCGGCCGCGCTCACGGGGGGAGCGCGGCCGATCGCGGCCGGGTGTCAGCTGACTATCGCAGCTAACATCCGGCACTATGTTCCAGGAGCGGTCACGGACCGCCCCCGGCACATTAACCCCCGGCACACTGCGATCAAATATGATCGCAGTGTTCCGGCGGTACAGGGAAGCATCGCGCAGGGAGGGGGCTCCCTGCGTGCTTCCCTGAGACCCCCGGAGCAACGTGATGTGATCGCGCTGCTCCGAGGGTCTCCTACCTCCTCCTTCCTGCAGGCCCCGGATCCAAAATGGCCACTGGGCTGCATCCGGGTCCTGCAGGGAGGTGGCTTTGATAAGCCTGCAGCACTGTAAGTCAGATCGCTGATTTGACACAGTGCACAGCTAAGTGTCAGATCAGCGATCTTACACTATAACATGATGCGGCCTCCTGGGGCAATGTTATAGTGTAAAAAAAAAATATTCACATGTGTAAAAAAAATTTAAAAAAATTTCCTAAAAAAAAAAAAATATATATATATATATTTCTCATAAATACATTTCTTTATCTAAATAAAAAAAACAATAAAAGTACACATATTTAGTATTGCCGCGTCCGTAACGACCCGCCCTATAAAACTGTCCCACTAATTAACCCCTTCAGTGAACACTGTAAAAAAAAATAAAAAAAACTAGGCAAAAAATAACGCTCTATTATCATACCGCGGAATAACACACGATCAAAAAGACGGATATAAATAAACATGGTACCGCTGAAAACGTCATCTTGTCCTGCAAAAAAAAAGCCACCATACAGCATCATCAGCGAAAAAATAAAAAAGTATTAGTCCTCAGAATAAAGCGATGGAAAAATAATTATTTTTTCTATAAAATAGTTTTTATCGTATAAAAGTGCCAAAACATAAAAAATTATATAAATGAGGTATCGCTGTAATCGTACTGACTCAAAGAATAAAACTACATTATCCATTTTACCAAACGCGGAACAGTATAAACGCCCCCCCCAAAGAAATTCATGAATAGCTGGTTTTTGGTAATTCTGCCTCACAAAAATCGGAATAAAAAGCGATCAAAAAATGTCATGTGCCACCCGAAAATGTTACCAATAAAAACGTCAACTCGTCCCACAAAAAACAAGACCTCACATGACTCTGTGGACCAAAATATGGAAAAATTATAGCTCTCAAAATAGGGTAACGCAAAAAATATTTTTTGCAATAAAAAGCGTCTTTTAGTGTGTGATGGCTGCCAATCATAAAAATCTGCTAAAAAACCCACTATAAAAGTAAATCAAACCCCCCTTCATCAACCCTTTAGTTAGGGAAAAATTTAAAAATTAAAAAAATGTATTTATTTCCATTTTCCCATTAGGGCTAGGGTTAGGGTTAGGGTTAGGGCTAGGGTTAGGGTTAGGGCTAGGGTTAGGGCTAGGGTTAGGGCTAGGGTTAGGGTTAGGGCTAGGGTTAGGGCAAGGGTGAGGGTTAGGGCTAGGGTTAGGGCTAGGGCTTGGGTTAGGGCTAGGGTTAGGGTTAGGACTAGGGTTAGGACTAGGGTTAGGGATAGGTCTAGGGTTAGGGATAGGTCTAGGGTTAGGGTTTGGGCTAGAGTTAGTGTTAGGGCTAGGGTTAGGGCTAGAGTTAGGGCTAGGGTTAAGGCTACAGTTAGGGTTGGGGCTAAAGTTAGGGTTGGGGCTAAAGTTAGGGTTAGGGTTTGGATTACATTTACGATTGGGAATAGGGTTGGGATTAGGGTTGGGGCGTGTCAGGTTTATGGGTGTGGTTAGGGTTACCATTGGGATTAGGGTTAGCGGTGTGTTTGGATTAGGGTTTCAGTTATAATTTTGGGGTTTCCACTGTTTAGGCACATCAGGGGCTCTCCAAACGCAACATGGTGTCCCATCTCAATTCCAGTCAATTTTGCATTGAAAAGTCAAATGGCGCTCATTCCCTTCTGAGCTCTGCCATGCGCCCAAACAGTGGTTTACCCCCACATATGGGGTATCAGCGTACTCAGGACAAATTGTACAACAACTTTTGGGGTCCATTTTCTCCTGCTACCCTTGGTAAAATAAAACAAATTGGAGCTGAAGTAAATTTTTTGCGAAAAAAAGTTAAATGTTCATTTTTATTTAAACATTCCAAAAATTCCTGCGAAACACCTGAAGGGTTAATAAACTTCTTGAATGTGGTTTTGAGCACCTTGAGGGGTACAGTTCTTAGAATGGTGTCACACTTGGTTATTTTCTATCATATAGACCCCTCAAAATGGCTTCAAATGAGATGTGGTCCCTAAAAAAAATGGTGTTGTAAAAATGAGAAATTGCTGGTCAACTTTTAACCCTTATAATTCCCTAACAACAAAAACATTGGTTCCAAAATTGTGCTGATGTTAAGTAAACATATGGGAAATGTTACTTATTAAGTGTTATTTGTGACTATCTCTGTGATTTAATTGCATAAAAATTCAAAGTTGGAAAATTGCAAAATTTTCCTAATTTTCACCAAATTTTTGTTTTTTTCACAAATAAACACAGGAAATATCAAATAAATTTTACCGCTATCATGAAGTACAATATATCTCGAGAAAACAATGTCAGAATCACCAGGATCCATTGAAGCGTTCCAGAGTTATAACCTCATAAATTGACAGTGGTCAGAATTGTAAAAATTTGCCTGATCATTAACGTGCAAACCACCCTTGGGGGTAAAGGGGTTAAAGCGACTAAAAAAAGGGTAAAAATGAAAAAAAGTTTTTACACATTTAATGCAAATTTTTATACATTTTTATCCTGCTTTTCCTCCATTAAAAAACACATATTTGGTATCACTTTGTCTGTAAAAGACCATTCCATGAAAATATAAAATAAATTAGCCAAATTGGTAAACCGAAAAATGACAAAAAAAGCAAAGCTCCAGAATTGCAGTTTTTTGGCTGCCGTAACACTGCAAAAAATATGATAAGAGGTGATCAAAATACAATATCTACCCTAAAATGGTATCAATAAAAAGTTAGCTCTCCACAACTTCATCGACATTCTCTAATTAATGACTAGAATTAGAGGTGAGTGAATATGTTCAGAAAACGATCACCAAACATAAATTTGGCACAAATAAAGTACATTCGGATTCGTGATCGGTACCACTAGTATTTTTCTTAACATCAGAAAAAGTTGATAACATTCAGTAAAAGTGCAGAAAAGTAATTGCGTTTCCACTAGAGAATTTTAAAGTTGATGATAGATAGATAGATAGATAGATAGATAGATAGATAGATAGATAGATAGATAGATAGAATGAAAGCTGGCAATTCATATACCACGTTTAGTAAAATCACAGCGTGGCAGTTTAGAATACAATATAATAGATAGAATAGATATACACTACAGACCAAAAGTTTGGACACACCTTCTCATTTAAAGATTTTTCTGTATTTTCATGACTATGAAAATTGTAAATTCACACTGAAGGAATCAAAACTATGAATTAACACTAGTGTTGAGTGATACCTTCCGATATCGGAAAGTATCGGTATCGGAAAGTATCGGCCGATACCGTCAAAGTATCAGATCTAATCCGATACCGATACCCGATCCCAATGCAAGTCAATGGGACGAAAATATCGGAATTAAAATAAACCCTTTATAAACTTGTAGGTTCATTCTACATGAAGGAAAACAACTAAGAATAATGTAGGATGTATTGGGGGACGTGGCGGAGACATTAAAGGCACAGAGGTTTAGCCCAATCTAATAGAATAGCAGGATTTTGTTTTGTTTTTTATGACGTTCGGCGTTAGAAAGATTTTGACTATGTTAATTTTTTATTTATTTTGTCAGATATTGATGTTTCACTACTTCCACGCCCTTCACCTTCTTTTTTACTTCTCCCACACTTTCTTCTTCATTATCCTCATCATCAGCTTCTTTGACATCAACTTCTTCACCTTATTCATCTTCTTCTTCATCTTCTACCTATTTTTTTTTTGGTTACATTGTTCATATTATTTTTATTTTACTATTATCTTCATCATATTCTACTTCTTCATCATATTCTTATTTGTGACAGGCATTCTTGTAGTTGTTATCTATAAAAGTTTGAAGATTACACCTTCCGTTCTGCCTGTCACAAAACAGTTACATTTGTCCGCGTTCAGTTTGGCCTGCAGCATCAGGCTTTATCCAGGGGCACCACGAGGAGGAACGGACTCACCCCCATACACTGCTTAGTCTTCTTCTGCTTATAATTTAGATAATATCTTTTGCTCTGATATTTAGTCTTATGCTTAATGTTCTTCTGCTCTTTGTTCTGCAGCCTCTTGTTCTTCTGCTTCTCGGTCTTCCAGGTCGTCGTCGTCTCCAGGGTCGTCGTCTCCGGGGTCGTCGTCATCGGGGTGGTCTTCAGGGTCGTCGTCTCCGGGGTCGTCGTCATCGGGGTGGTCTTCAGGGTCATCGTTTCCAGGGTCGTCGTCATCACGGTGGTTGTCGTCTCTGGTGTCGTCGTCATCTTAGGGGTGGTCTTCCGGGTCATCGTGTTAGTCTCTTGAACTTGGAAATGTAGCAGAAGGTACAAGAAGGCTGAGAAAATGCCGAGAACCAGCTGATGGAACTGAAACTCGGATGGCTACCCGAAGGTCCAAGAGCCAATGGAACTACCGAGGACCAGCTGACGTTACTGGAACCCGGTTACTAAGCAGGAGGTACCCGTGCCTGAAAGCACTACCAAGGACCACCTGACGTTGGTGGAACTCGGATACCCAGAGGGAGGCACCTAAGCCAAAGGCTCTGCCCGGAACCAGCTGACGGTACTGGAACCAGGATGGGGAGCAGAAGGTACAAGAGCAAAAGACACTGCCGAGAACCAGCTGACGGTGCTGGAACCCGGATGGGTAGCCGAAGGTGCAAGAGCCAATGGAACTACCGAGGACCAGCTGACGTTACTGGAACCCGGTTACTAATCAGGAGGTACCCGTGCCTGAAAGCACTACCAAGGACCACCTGACGTTGGTGGAACTCGGATACCCAGAGGGAGGCACCTAAGCCAAAGGCTCTGCCCGGAACCAGCTGACGGTACTGGAACCAGGATGGGGAGCAGAAGGTACAAGAGCAAAAGACACTGCCGAGAACCAGCTGACGGTGCTGGAACCCGGATGGGTAGCCGAAGGTCCAAGAGCCAATGGAACTACCGAGGACCAGCTGACGTTACTGGAACCCGGTTACTAATCAGGAGGTACCCGTGCCTGAAAGCACTACCAAGGACCACCTGACGTTGGTGGAACTTGGATACCCAGAGGGAGGCACCTAAGCCAAAGGCTCTGCCCGGAACCAGCTGACGGTGCTGGAACCAGGATGGGGACCTATTCAAGCTTGTCTTCCTAGAGCCCCAACTAGCAGTGTTGGAGCAAAGGGTCAGCAGGAGGAGAGGGAGCAGAGTGTAGGCCGAAGCCTGCACTGGCGGCAGCTTTGGGTGTGTTGTGTCTGCGTGGCAGTTGCAGGACACGTTGCCGGCTGCACAGCAGGGGAACAGCTGGCGGTGCTGAACCCCACTGACACATTGGCTGGTGTTTTTCTCTGTGCAGCTAGCAGTCCCGGGCCCCAACTGGCGGTGTTGGAGCCCGGGCTCTGCGGGGGGAGCAGAGTGTAGGCCGAAGCCTAATTGAACCAATTTCAAAGGTAACCTTTAACCCCCCCTCAGGTGTTACAAAGTAGAAGAGCCACAGCTTATGCAGCAGTAGTGCTGCACAAGTCAAAGGTTGCTCTTTTAATTTTTCTCCTTGCACACGCTGAATGAAACACATATAACATTTAGCCCTTTATACAGTCAAACTGTGTTGGAGGCGTGAGTTCCCTTTGTAATGAGACGCAGCACAGATGTCAAGAATCCCACCTTGGTGCTGGGTGCAGCCTCCTGAGCGTTGTTATTTGCTGTACAGGAGTCTGCGCTGTCATGTTATCCCTTGGCCTAGCGCTGTTAGCGCTGCCCATCTTCTGACATCATTTAATGTCGGCCGGTGCTGTTCGCGATGACCATGATTCCCAGCCCCGCAGTGTCTTAACATTGTTAAAACACTGCGGGGCTGGGATTCATGGCCTGGCGCAGCACATATGTTCGCCTCTCACACTCGGGTCCTTACACCCGCTTCAGACTGTGCGGCGTCAGCTGATCCCTTATCGCATGCCACGGCCATGAAGCCGCACAGTCCGAAGAAGGCGGAAGGAGATGAGGGACAGGCGAACTGATGCACTGCTCATGCCCATCAAACACACCCTCGCAGCCCCAATAAATAAGACAACGAGGGGCGTTGTGTGGGTCAGGGCGGCCGCAGAGGCGCACCCAGCCAAACAATGATGCCAGAAGACGGGCAGCGCTACCAAGGGGGTTGCAGCGTGTCATTACAAAGGAAAGTCACACCTCCGGGACGGTTAAATGGTCACACAGAGGACACATTTTAGACGTGTTTTCAGTTCCACATGTGCGAGGAGAATACGTTTATGAGCCACCTTGCACACATGCAGCATTACCGCTGTACAAGGTGGCTGTAAAACATACAAACACCTGGGGGAGGGGGGACAGGTTCCCTTCAATTTCAGTTCTTGTGTCTGCGTGGCTTTTGCAGGACACGATGCCGGCTGCACATCAGGGGAACAGCTGGTGGTGCTGAACCCCACTGACACATTGGCTGGTGTTTTGCTCTGTGCATCTAGCAGTACCGGGCCCCAACTGGCGGTGTTAGAGCCCAGAGTCAGCAGGAGGAGGAGAGGGAGCAGAGTGTAGGCCGAAGCCTGCACTGGCGGCAGCTTTGGGTCTGTTGTGCCTGCGTGGCAGTTGCAGGACACGTTGCCGGCTGCACAGCAGGGGAACAGCTGGCGGTGCTGAACCCCACTGACACATTGGCTGGTGTTTTTCTCTGTGCAGCTAGCAGTCCCGGGCCCCAACTGGCGGTGTTGGAGCCCGGGCTCTGCGGGGGGAGCAGAGTGTAGGCCGAAGCCTAATTGAACCAATTTCAAAGGTAACCTTTAACCCCCCCTCAGGTGTTACAAAGTAGAAGACTGGCGGCAGCTTTGGGTCTGTTGTGCCTGTGTTATGGTTCTCAATGGCAAGAGAACATAGCCCAGCAAACATAAGAACTAGCTCTTGGAAGGATGGAAACTAAACTGACCATGAACTAAACCTGCCGCACAACTAACAGTAGCCGGGTAGCGTTGCCTGCGTTTTATCCCTAGACGCCCAGCGCCGGCCGGAGGACTAACTAATCCTAGCAGAGGAAAATATAGTCCTGGCTCACCTCTAGAGAAATTTCCCCGAAAGGCAGACAGAGGCCCCCACATATATTGGCGGTGATTTTAGATGAAATGACAAACGTAGTATGAAAATAGGTTTAGCAAAATTGAGGTCCGCTTACTAGATAGCAGGAAGACAGAAAGGACACTTACATGGTCAGCTGAAAACCCTATCAAAACACCATCCTGAAATTACTTTAAGACTCTAGTATTAACTCATAACATCAGAGTGGCAATTTCAGATCACAAGAGCTTTCCAGACACAGAAACAAAACTACAGCTGTGAACTGGAACAAAATGCAAAAACAAACAAGGACTAAAGTCCAACTTAGCTGGAAGTTGTCTAGCAGCAGGAACATGCACAGAAAGGCTTCTGATTACAATGTTGACCGGCATGGAAGTGACAGAGGAGCAAGGCTAAATAGCGACTCCCACATCCTGATGGGAACAGGTGAACAGAGGGGATGATGCACACCAGTTCAATTCCACCAGTGGCCACCGGGGGAGCCCAAAATCCAATTTCACAACAGTACCCCCCCCCTCAAGGAGGGGGCACCGAACCCTCACCAGAACCACCAGGGCGATCAGGATGAGCCCTATGAAAGGCACGGACCAGATCGGAGGCATGAACATCAGAGGCAGTCACCCAAGAATTATCCTCCTGACCGTATCCCTTCCATTTGACCAGATACTGGAGTTTCCGTCTGGAAACACGGGAGTCCAAGATTTTTTCCACAACGTACTCCAACTCGCCCTCAACCAACACCGGAGCAGGAGGCTCAACGGAAGGCACAACCGGTACCTCATACCTGCGCAATAATGACCGATGAAAAACATTATGAATAGAAAAAGATGCAGGGAGGTCCAAACGGAAGGACACAGGGTTAAGAATCTCCAATATCTTGTACGGGCCGATGAACCGAGGCTTAAACTTGGGAGAAGAAACCCTCATAGGGACAAAACGAGAAGACAACCACACCAAGTCCCCAACACAAAGCCGAGGACCAACCCGACGCCGGCGGTTGGCAAAAAGCCGAGTCTTCTCCTGGGACAACTTCAAATTGTCCACCACCTGCCCCCAAATCTGATGCAACCTCTGCACCACAGCATCCACTCCAGGACAATCCGAAGATTCCACCTGACCAGAAGAAAATCGAGGATGAAACCCCGAATTACAGAAAAAGGGAGACACCAAGGTGGCAGAGCTGGCCCGATTATTGAGGGCAAACTCCGCTAAAGGCAAAAAAGCAACCCAATCATCCTGATCTGCAGACACAAAACACCTCAAATATGTCTCCAAGGTCTGATTCGTCCGCTCGGTCTGGCCATTAGTCTGAGGATGGAAAGCAGATGAGAAAGACAAATCTATGCCCATCCTAGCACAGAATGCTCGCCAAAATCTAGACACGAATTGGGTACCTCTGTCAGAAACGATATTCTCCGGAATACCATGCAAACGGACCACATTTTGAAAAAACAGAGGAACCAACTCGGAAGAAGAAGGTAACTTAGGCAGGGGAACCAAATGGACCATCTTAGAGAAACGATCACACACCACCCAAATGACAGACATCTTCTGAGAAACAGGAAGTTCCGAAATAAAATCCATCGAGATGTGCGTCCAGGGCCTCTTCGGGATAGGCAAGGGCAACAACAATCCACTAGCCCGAGAACAACAAGGCTTGGCCCGAGCACAAACGTCACAAGACTGCACGAAGCCTCGCACATCTCGAGACAGGGAAGGCCACCAGAAGGACCTTGCCACCAAATCCCTAGTACCAAAGATTCCAGGATGACCTGCCAACGCAGAAGAATGAACCTCAGAAATGACTTTACTGGTCCAATCATCAGGAACAAACAGTCTACCAGGTGGGCAACGATCAGGTCTATCCGCCTGAAACTCCTGCAAGGCCCGCCGCAGGTCTGGAGAAACGGCAGACAATATCACTCCATCCTTAAGGATACCTGTAGGTTCAGAATTACCAGGGGAGTCAGGCTCAAAACTCCTAGAAAGGGCATCCGCCTTAACATTCTTAGAACCCGGCAGGTAGGACACCACAAAATTAAACCGAGAGAAAAACAACGACCAGCGCGCCTGTCTAGGATTCAGGCGTCTGGCGGACTCAAGATAAATTAGATTTTTGTGGTCAGTCAATACCACCACCTGATGTCTAGCCCCCTCAAGCCAATGACGCCACTCCTCAAAAGCCCACTTCATGGCCAAAAGCTCCCGATTCCCAACATCATAATTCCGCTCGGCGGGCGAAAATTTACGCGAGAAAAAAGCACAAGGTCTCATCACGGAGCAATCGGAACTTCTCTGCGACAAAACCGCCCCAGCTCCGATTTCAGAAGCGTCGACCTCAACCTGAAAAGGAAGAGCAACATCAGGCTGACGCAACACAGGGGCGGAAGAAAAGCGGCGCTTAAGCTCCCGAAAGGCCTCCACAGCAGCAGGGGACCAATCAGCAACATCAGCACCCTTCTTAGTCAAATCAGTCAATGGTTTAACAACATCAGAAAAACCAGCAATAAATCGACGATAAAAGTTAGCAAAGCCCAAAAATTTCTGAAGACTCTTAAGAGAAGAGGGTTGCGTCCAATCACAAATAGCCTGAACCTTGACAGGATCCATCTCGATGGAAGAGGGGGAAAAAATATATCCCAAAAAGGAAATCTTTTGAACCCCAAAAACGCACTTAGAACCCTTCACACACAAGGAATTAGACCGCAAAACCTGAAAAACCCTCCTGACCTGCTGGACATGAGAGTCCCAGTCATCCGAAAAAATCAAAATATCATCCAGATACACAATCATAAATTTATCCAAATAATCACGAAAAATGTCATGCATAAAGGACTGAAAGACCGAAGGTGCATTAGAAAGACCAAAAGGCATCACCAAATACTCAAAGTGGCCCTCGGGCGTATTAAATGCGGTTTTCCACTCATCCCCCTGCTTAATTCGCACCAAATTATACGCCCCACGGAGATATATCTTAGAGAACCACTTGGCCCCCTTTATGCGAGCAAACAAATCAGTCAGCAGTGGCAACGGATATTGATATTTAACCGTGATTTTATTCAAAAGCCGATAATCAATACACGGCCTCAAAGAGCCATCTTTCTTAGCCACAAAGAAAAAACCGGCTCCTAAGGGAGATGACGAAGGACGAATATGTCCCTTTTCCAAGGACTCCTTTATATATTCTCGCATAGCAGCATGTTCAGGCACAGACAGATTAAATAAACGACCCTTAGGGTATTTACTACCCGGAATCAAATCTATGGCACAATCGCACTCCCGGTGCGGAGGTAATGAACCAAGCTTAGGTTCTTCAAAAACGTCACGATATTCAGTCAAGAATTCAGGAATCTCAGAGGGAATAGATGATGAAATGGAAACCACAGGTACGTCCCCATGCGTCCCCTTACATCCCCAGCTTAACACAGACATAGCTTTCCAGTCAAGGACTGGGTTATGAGATTGCAGCCATGGCAATCCAAGCACCAACACATCATGTAGGTTATACAGCACAAGAAAGCGAATAATCTCCTGATGATCCGGATTAATCCGCATAGTTACCTGTGTCCAGTATTGTGGTTTATTGCTAGCCAATGGGGTGGAGTCAATCCCCTTCAGGGGTATAGGAGTTTCAAGAGGCTCCAAATCATACCCACAGCGTTTGGCAAAGGACCAATCCATAAGACTCAAAGCGGCGCCAGAGTCGACATAGGCATCCGCGGTAATAGATGATAAAGAACAAATCAGGGTCACAGATAGAATAAACTTAGACTGTAAAGTGCCAATTGAAACAGACTTATCAAGCTTCTTAGTACGCTTAGAGCATGCTGATATAACATGAGTTGAATCACCGCAATAGAAGCACAACCCATTTTTCCGTCTAAAATTCTGCCGTTCACTTCTGGACAGAATTCTATCACATTGCATATTCTCTGGCGTCTTCTCAGTAGACACCGCCAAATGGTGCACAGGTTTGCGCTCCCGCAGACGCCTATCGATCTGGATAGCCATTGTCATGGACTCATTCAGACCCGCAGGCACAGGGAACCCCACCATAACATCCTTAATGGCGTCAGAGAGACCCTCTCTGAAATTCGCCGCCAGGGCGCACTCATTCCACTGAGTAAGCACAGCCCATTTACGAAATTTCTGGCAGTATATTTCAGCTTCGTCTTGCCCCTGAGATAGGGACATCAAGGCCTTTTCCGCCTGAAGTTCTAACTGGGGTTCCTCATAAAGCAACCCCAAGGCCAGAAAAAACGCATCCACATTGAGCAACGCAGGATCCCCTGGAGCCAATGCAAAAGCCCAATCCTGAGGGTCGCCCCGGAGCAAGGAAATCACAATCCTGACCTGCTGAGCAGGATCTCCAGCAGAGCGAGATTTCAGGGACAAAAACAACTTGCAATTATTTTTGAAATTTTGAAAGCAAGATCTATTCCCCGAGAAAAATTCAGGCAAAGGAATTCTAGGTTCAGATATAGGAACCTGAACAACAAAATCTTGTAAATTTTGAACTTTCGTGGTGAGATTATTCAAACCTGCAGCTAAACTCTGAATATCCATTTTAAACAGGTGAACACAGAGCCATTCCAGGATTAGAAGGAGAGAGAGAGAGGAAGGCTGCAATATAGGCAGACTTGCAAGAGATTCAATTACAAGCACACTCAGAACTGAAGGGAGAAAAAAAAAAAAAAAAAATCTTCAGCAGACTTCTCTTTTCTCTCCTTTCTCTGTCAATTAATTTAACCCTTTGTGGCCGGTCAAACTGTTATGGTTCTCAATGGCAAGAGAACATAGCCCAGCAAACATAAGAACTAGCTCTTGGAAGGATGGAAACTAAACTGACCATGAACTAAACCTGCCGCACAACTAACAGTAGCCGGGTAGCGTTGCCTGCGTTTTATCCCTAGACGCCCAGCGCCGGCCGGAGGACTAACTAATCCTAGCAGAGGAAAATATAGTCCTGGCTCACCTCTAGAGAAATTTCCCCGAAAGGCAGACAGAGGCCCCCACATATATTGGCGGTGATTTTAGATGAAATGACAAACGTAGTATGAAAATAGGTTTAGCAAAATTGAGGTCCGCTTACTAGATAGCAGGAAGACAGAAAGGACACTTACATGGTCAGCTGAAAACCCTATCAAAACACCATCCTGAAATTACTTTAAGACTCTAGTATTAACTCATAACATCAGAGTGGCAATTTCAGATCACAAGAGCTTTCCAGACACAGAAACAAAACTACAGCTGTGAACTGGAACAAAATGCAAAAACAAACAAGGACTAAAGTCCAACTTAGCTGGAAGTTGTCTAGCAGCAGGAACATGCACAGAAAGGCTTCTGATTACAATGTTGACCGGCATGGAAGTGACAGAGGAGCAAGGCTAAATAGCGACTCCCACATCCTGATGGGAACAGGTGAACAGAGGGGATGATGCACACCAGTTCAATTCCACCAGTGGCCACCGGGGGAGCCCAAAATCCAATTTCACAACATGCCTGCGTGGCAGTTGCAGGACACGTTGCCGGCTGCACAGCAGGGGAACAGCTGGCGGTGCTGAACCCCACTGACACATTGGCTGGTGTTTTGCTCTGTGCAGCTAGCAGTCCCGGGCCCCAACTGGCGGTGTTGGAGCCCGGGCTCTGCGGGGGGAGCAGAGTGTAGGCCGAAGCCTAATTGAACCAATTTCAAAGGTAACCTTTAACCCCCCCTCAGGTGTTACAAAGTAGAAGAGCCACAGCTTATGCAGCAGTAGTGCAGCACAAGTCAAAGGTTGCTCTTTTAATTTTTCTCCTTGCACACGCTGAATGAAACACGTATAACATTTAGCCCTTTATACAGTCAAACTGTGTTGGAGGCGCGAGTTCCCTTCGTAATGAGACGCAGCACAGATGTCAAGAATCCCACCTTGGTGCTGGGTGCAGCCTCCTGAGCGTTGTTATTTGCTGTACAGGAGTCTGCGCTGTCGTGTTATCCCTTGGCCTAGCGCTGTTAGCGCTGCCCATCTTCTGACATCATTTAATGTCGGCCGGTGCGGTTCGCGATGACCATGATTCCCAGCCCCGCAGTGTCTTAACATTGTTAAAACACTGCGGGGCTGGGATTCATGGCCTGGCGCAGCACATATGTTCGCCTCTCACACTCGGGTCCTTACACCCGCTTCAGACTGTGCGGCATCAGCTGATCCCTTATCGCATGCCACGGCCATGAAGCCGCACAGTCCGAAGAAGGCGGAAGGAGATGAGGGACAGGCGAACTGATGCACTGCTCATGCCCATCAAACACACCCTCGCAGCCCCAATAAATAAGACACCGAGGGGCGTTGTGTGGGTCAGGGCGGCCGCAGAGGCTCACCCAGCCAAACAATGATGCCAGAAGACGGGCAGCGCTACCAAGGGGGTTGCAGCGTGTCATTACAAAGGAAAGTCACACCTCCGGGACGGTTAAATGGTCACACAGAGGACACATTTTAGACGTGTTTTCAGTTCCACATGTGCGAGGAGAATACGTTTATGAGCCACCTTGCACACATGCAGCATTACCGCTGTACAAGGTGGCTGTAAAACATACAAACGCCTGGGGGAGGGGGGACAGGTTCCCTTCAATTTCAGTACTTGTGTCTGTGTGGCTTTTGCAGGACACGATGCCGGCTGCACAGCAGGGGAACAGCTGGCGGTGCTGAACCCCACTGACACATTGGCTGGTGTTTAGCTCTGTGCAGCTAGCAGTACCGGGCCCCAACTGGCGGTGTTAGAGCCCAGAGTCAGCAGGAGGAGGAGAGGGAGCAGAGTGTAGGCCGAAGCCTGCACTGGCGGCAGCTTTGGGTCTGTTGTGCCTGTGTTATGGTTCTCAATGGCAAGAGAACATAGCCCAGCAAACATAAGAACTAGCTCTTGGAAGGATGGAAACTAAACTGACCATGAACTAAACCTGCCGCACAACTAACAGTAGCCGGGTAGCGTTGCCTGCGTTTTATCCCTAGACGCCCAGCGCCGGCCGGAGGACTAACTAATCCTAGCAGAGGAAAATATAGTCCTGGCTCACCTCTAGAGAAATTTCCCCGAAAGGCAGACAGAGGCCCCCACATATATTGGCGGTGATTTTAGATGAAATGACAAACGTAGTATGAAAATAGGTTTAGCAAAATTGAGGTCCGCTTACTAGATAGCAGGAAGACAGAAAGGACACTTACATGGTCAGCTGAAAACCCTATCAAAACACCATCCTGAAATTACTTTAAGACTCTAGTATTAACTCATAACATCAGAGTGGCAATTTCAGATCACAAGAGCTTTCCAGACACAGAAACAAAACTACAGCTGTGAACTGGAACAAAATGCAAAAACAAACAAGGACTAAAGTCCAACTTAGCTGGAAGTTGTCTAGCAGCAGGAACATGCACAGAAAGGCTTCTGATTACAATGTTGACCGGCATGGAAGTGACAGAGGAGCAAGGCTAAATAGCGACTCCCACATCCTGATGGGAACAGGTGAACAGAGGGGATGATGCACACCAGTTCAATTCCACCAGTGGCCACCGGGGGAGCCCAAAATCCAATTTCACAACAGTACCCCCCCCCTCAAGGAGGGGGCACCGAACCCTCACCAGAACCACCAGGGCGATCAGGATGAGCCCTATGAAAGGCACGGACCAGATCGGAGGCATGAACATCAGAGGCAGTCACCCAAGAATTATCCTCCTGACCGTATCCCTTCCATTTGACCAGATACTGGAGTTTCCGTCTGGAAACACGGGAGTCCAAGATTTTTTCCACAACGTACTCCAACTCGCCCTCAACCAACACCGGAGCAGGAGGCTCAACGGAAGGCACAACCGGTACCTCATACCTGCGCAATAATGACCGATGAAAAACATTATGAATAGAAAAAGATGCAGGGAGGTCCAAACGGAAGGACACAGGGTTAAGAATCTCCAATATCTTGTACGGGCCGATGAACCGAGGCTTAAACTTGGGAGAAGAAACCCTCATAGGGACAAAACGAGAAGACAACCACACCAAGTCCCCAACACAAAGCCGAGGACCAACCCGACGCCGGCGGTTGGCAAAAAGCCGAGTCTTCTCCTGGGACAACTTCAAATTGTCCACCACCTGCCCCCAAATCTGATGCAACCTCTGCACCACAGCATCCACTCCAGGACAATCCGAAGATTCCACCTGACCAGAAGAAAATCGAGGATGAAACCCCGAATTACAGAAAAAGGGAGACACCAAGGTGGCAGAGCTGGCCCGATTATTGAGGGCAAACTCCGCTAAAGGCAAAAAAGCAACCCAATCATCCTGATCTGCAGACACAAAACACCTCAAATATGTCTCCAAGGTCTGATTCGTCCGCTCGGTCTGGCCATTAGTCTGAGGATGGAAAGCAGATGAGAAAGACAAATCTATGCCCATCCTAGCACAGAATGCTCGCCAAAATCTAGACACGAATTGGGTACCTCTGTCAGAAACGATATTCTCCGGAATACCATGCAAACGGACCACATTTTGAAAAAACAGAGGAACCAACTCGGAAGAAGAAGGTAACTTAGGCAGGGGAACCAAATGGACCATCTTAGAGAAACGATCACACACCACCCAAATGACAGACATCTTCTGAGAAACAGGAAGTTCCGAAATAAAATCCATCGAGATGTGCGTCCAGGGCCTCTTCGGGATAGGCAAGGGCAACAACAATCCACTAGCCCGAGAACAACAAGGCTTGGCCCGAGCACAAACGTCACAAGACTGCACGAAGCCTCGCACATCTCGAGACAGGGAAGGCCACCAGAAGGACCTTGCCACCAAATCCCTAGTACCAAAGATTCCAGGATGACCTGCCAACGCAGAAGAATGAACCTCAGAAATGACTTTACTGGTCCAATCATCAGGAACAAACAGTCTACCAGGTGGGCAACGATCAGGTCTATCCGCCTGAAACTCCTGCAAGGCCCGCCGCAGGTCTGGAGAAACGGCAGACAATATCACTCCATCCTTAAGGATACCTGTAGGTTCAGAATTACCAGGGGAGTCAGGCTCAAAACTCCTAGAAAGGGCATCCGCCTTAACATTCTTAGAACCCGGCAGGTAGGACACCACAAAATTAAACCGAGAGAAAAACAACGACCAGCGCGCCTGTCTAGGATTCAGGCGTCTGGCGGACTCAAGATAAATTAGATTTTTGTGGTCAGTCAATACCACCACCTGATGTCTAGCCCCCTCAAGCCAATGACGCCACTCCTCAAAAGCCCACTTCATGGCCAAAAGCTCCCGTTTCCCAACATCATAATTCCGCTCGGCGGGCGAAAATTTACGCGAGAAAAAAGCACAAGGTCTCATCACGGAGCAATCGGAACTTCTCTGCGACAAAACCGCCCCAGCTCCGATTTCAGAAGCGTCGACCTCAACCTGAAAAGGAAGAGCAACATCAGGCTGACGCAACACAGGGGCGGAAGAAAAGCGGCGCTTAAGCTCCCGAAAGGCCTCCACAGCAGCAGGGGACCAATCAGCAACATCAGCACCCTTCTTAGTCAAATCAGTCAATGGTTTAACAACATCAGAAAAACCAGCAATAAATCGACGATAAAAGTTAGCAAAGCCCAAAAATTTCTGAAGACTCTTAAGAGAAGAGGGTTGCGTCCAATCACAAATAGCCTGAACCTTGACAGGATCCATCTCGATGGAAGAGGGGGAAAAAATATATCCCAAAAAGGAAATCTTTTGAACCCCAAAAACGCACTTAGAACCCTTCACACACAAGGAATTAGACCGCAAAACCTGAAAAACCCTCCTGACCTGCTGGACATGAGAGTCCCAGTCATCCGAAAAAATCAAAATATCATCCAGATACACAATCATAAATTTATCCAAATAATCACGAAAAATGTCATGCATAAAGGACTGAAAGACCGAAGGTGCATTAGAAAGACCAAAAGGCATCACCAAATACTCAAAGTGGCCCTCGGGCGTATTAAATGCGGTTTTCCACTCATCCCCCTGCTTAATTCGCACCAAATTATACGCCCCACGGAGATATATCTTAGAGAACCACTTGGCCCCCTTTATGCGAGCAAACAAATCAGTCAGCAGTGGCAACGGATATTGATATTTAACCGTGATTTTATTCAAAAGCCGATAATCAATACACGGCCTCAAAGAGCCATCTTTCTTAGCCACAAAGAAAAAACCGGCTCCTAAGGGAGATGACGAAGGACGAATATGTCCCTTTTCCAAGGACTCCTTTATATATTCTCGCATAGCAGCATGTTCAGGCACAGACAGATTAAATAAACGACCCTTAGGGTATTTACTACCCGGAATCAAATCTATGGCACAATCGCACTCCCGGTGCGGAGGTAATGAACCAAGCTTAGGTTCTTCAAAAACGTCACGATATTCAGTCAAGAATTCAGGAATCTCAGAGGGAATAGATGATGAAATGGAAACCACAGGTACATCCCCATGCGTCCCCTTACATCCCCAGCTTAACACAGACATAGCTTTCCAGTCAAGGACTGGGTTATGAGATTGCAGCCATGGCAATCCAAGCACCAACACATCATGTAGGTTATACAGCACAAGAAAGCGAATAATCTCCTGATGATCCGGATTAATCCGCATAGTTACCTGTGTCCAGTATTGTGGTTTATTGCTAGCCAATGGGGTGGAGTCAATCCCCTTCAGGGGTATAGGAGTTTCAAGAGGCTCCAAATCATACCCACAGCGTTTGGCAAAGGACCAATCCATAAGACTCAAAGCGGCGCCAGAGTCGACATAGGCATCCGCGGTAATAGATGATAAAGAACAAATCAGGGTCACAGATAGAATAAACTTAGACTGTAAAGTGCCAATTGAAACAGACTTATCAAGCTTCTTAGTACGCTTAGAGCATGCTGATATAACATGAGTTGAATCACCGCAATAGAAGCACAACCCATTTTTCCGTCTAAAATTCTGCCGTTCACTTCTGGACAGAATTCTATCACATTGCATATTCTCTGGCGTCTTCTCAGTAGACACCGCCAAATGGTGCACAGGTTTGCGCTCCCGCAGACGCCTATCGATCTGGATAGCCATTGTCATGGACTCATTCAGACCCGCAGGCACAGGGAACCCCACCATAACATCCTTAATGGCGTCAGAGAGACCCTCTCTGAAATTCGCCGCCAGGGCGCACTCATTCCACTGAGTAAGCACAGCCCATTTACGAAATTTCTGGCAGTATATTTCAGCTTCGTCTTGCCCCTGAGATAGGGACATCAAGGCCTTTTCCGCCTGAAGTTCTAACTGGGGTTCCTCATAAAGCAACCCCAAGGCCAGAAAAAACGCATCCACATTGAGCAACGCAGGATCCCCTGGAGCCAATGCAAAAGCCCAATCCTGAGGGTCGCCCCGGAGCAAGGAAATCACAATCCTGACCTGCTGAGCAGGATCTCCAGCAGAGCGAGATTTCAGGGACAAAAACAACTTGCAATTATTTTTGAAATTTTGAAAGCAAGATCTATTCCCCGAGAAAAATTCAGGCAAAGGAATTCTAGGTTCAGATATAGGAACCTGAACAACAAAATCTTGTAAATTTTGAACTTTCGTGGTGAGATTATTCAAACCTGCAGCTAAACTCTGAATATCCATTTTAAACAGGTGAACACAGAGCCATTCCAGGATTAGAAGGAGAGAGAGAGAGGAAGGCTGCAATATAGGCAGACTTGCAAGAGATTCAATTACAAGCACACTCAGAACTGAAGGGAGAAAAAAAAAAAAAAAAAATCTTCAGCAGACTTCTCTTTTCTCTCCTTTCTCTGTCAATTAATTTAACCCTTTGTGGCCGGTCAAACTGTTATGGTTCTCAATGGCAAGAGAACATAGCCCAGCAAACATAAGAACTAGCTCTTGGAAGGATGGAAACTAAACTGACCATGAACTAAACCTGCCGCACAACTAACAGTAGCCGGGTAGCGTTGCCTGCGTTTTATCCCTAGACGCCCAGCGCCGGCCGGAGGACTAACTAATCCTAGCAGAGGAAAATATAGTCCTGGCTCACCTCTAGAGAAATTTCCCCGAAAGGCAGACAGAGGCCCCCACATATATTGGCGGTGATTTTAGATGAAATGACAAACGTAGTATGAAAATAGGTTTAGCAAAATTGAGGTCCGCTTACTAGATAGCAGGAAGACAGAAAGGACACTTACATGGTCAGCTGAAAACCCTATCAAAACACCATCCTGAAATTACTTTAAGACTCTAGTATTAACTCATAACATCAGAGTGGCAATTTCAGATCACAAGAGCTTTCCAGACACAGAAACAAAACTACAGCTGTGAACTGGAACAAAATGCAAAAACAAACAAGGACTAAAGTCCAACTTAGCTGGAAGTTGTCTAGCAGCAGGAACATGCACAGAAAGGCTTCTGATTACAATGTTGACCGGCATGGAAGTGACAGAGGAGCAAGGCTAAATAGCGACTCCCACATCCTGATGGGAACAGGTGAACAGAGGGGATGATGCACACCAGTTCAATTCCACCAGTGGCCACCGGGGGAGCCCAAAATCCAATTTCACAACATGCCTGCGTGGCAGTTGCAGGACACGTTGCCGGCTGCACAGCAGGGGAACAGCTGGCAGTGCTGAACCCCACTGACACATTGGCTGGTGTTTTGCTCTGTGCAGCTAGCAGTCCCGGGCCCCAACTGGCGGTGTTGGAGCCCGGGCTCTGTGGGGGGAGCAGAGTGTAGGCCGAAGCCTAATTGAACCAATTTCAAAGGTAACCTTTAACCCCCCCCTCAGGTGTTACAAAGTAGAAGAGCCACAGCTTATGCAGCAGTAGTGCTGCACAAGTCAAAGGTTGCTCTTTTAATTTTTCTCCTTGCACACGCTGAATGAAACACGTATAACATTTAGCCCTTTATACAGTCAAACTGTGTTGGAGGCGCGAGTTCCCTTCGTAATGAGACGCAGCACAGATGTCAAGAATCCCACCTTGGTGCTGGGTGCAGCCTCCTGAGCGTTGTTATTTGCTGTACAGGAGTCTGCGCTGTCATGTTATCCCTTGGCCTAGCGCTGTTAGTGCTGCCCACTTTCTGACATCATTTAATGTCAGCCGGTGCGGTTCGCGATGACCATGATTCCCAGCCCCGCAGTGTCTTAACATTGTTAAAACACTGCGGGGCTGGGATTCATGGCCTGGCGCAGCACATATGTTCGCCTCTCACACTCAGGTCCTTACACCCACTTCAGACTGTGCGGCGTCAGCTGATCCCTTATCGCATGCCACGGCCATGAAGCCGCACAGTCCGAAGAAGGCGGAAGGAGATGAGGGACAGGCGAACTGATGCACTGCTCATGCCCATCAAACACACCCTCGCAGCCCCAATAAATAAGACACCGAGGGGCGTTGTGTGGGTCAGGGCGGCCGCAGAGGCGCACCCAGCCAAACAATGATGCCAGAAGACGGGCAGCGCTACCAAGGGGGTTGCAGCGTGTCATTACAAAGGAAAGTCACACCTCCGGGACGGTTAAATGGTCACACAGAGGACACATTTTAGACGTGTTTTCAGTTCCACATGTGCGAGGAGAATACGTTTATGAGCCACCTTGCACACATGCAGCATTACCGCTGTACAAGGTGGCTGTAAAACATACAAACGCCTGGGGGAGGGGGGACAGGTTCCCTTCAATTTCAGTTCTTGTGTCTGCGTGGCTTTTGCAGGACACGATGCCGGCTGCACAGCAGGGGAACAGCTGGCGGTGCTGAACCCCACTGACACATTGGCTGGTGTTTTGCTCTGTGCAGCTAGCAGTACCGGGCCCCAACTGGCGGTGTTAGAGCCCAGAGTCAGCAGGAGGAGGAGAGGGAGCAGAGTGTAGGCCGAAGCCTGCACTGGTGGCAGCTTTGGGTCTGTTGTGCCTGCGTGGCAGTTGCAGGACACGTTGCCGGCTGCACAGCAGGGGAACAGCTGGCAGTGCTGAACCCCACTGACACATTGGCTGGTGTTTTGCTCTGTGCAGCTAGCAGTCCCGGGCCCCAACTGGCGGTGTTGGAGCCCGGGCTCTGTGGGGGGAGCAGAGTGTAGGCCGAAGCCTAATTGAACCAATTTCAAAGGCAACCTTTAACCCCCCCCTCAGGTGTTACAAAGTAGAAGAGCCACAGCTTATGCAGCAGTAGTGCTGCACAAGTCAAAGGTTGCTCTTTTAATTTTTCTCCTTGCACACGCTGAATGAAACACGTATAACATTTAGCCCTTTATACAGTCAAACTGTGTTGGAGGCGCGAGTTCCCTTCGTAATGAGACGCAGCACAGATGTCAAGAATCCCACCTTGGTGCTGGGTGCAGCCTCCTGAGCGTTGTTATTTGCTGTACAGGAGTCTGCGCTGTCGTATTATCCCTTGGCCTAGCGCTGTTAGCGCTGCCCATCTTCTGACATCATTTAATGTCAGCCGGTGCGGTTCGCGATGACCATGATTCCCAGCCCCGCAGTGTCTTAACATTGTTAAAACACTGCGGGGCTGGGATTCATGGCCTGGCGCAGCACATATGTTCGCCTCTCACACTCGGGTCCTTACACCCGCTTCAGACTGTGCAGAAGGCGGAAGGAGATGAGGGACAGGCGAAGAAATGCACCGTTCATGCCCATCAATCACACCCTCGCAGTCCAAATAAATAAGACACCGAGGGGCGTTGTGTGGGGCAAGGCGGCCGCAGAGGCGCAGGCAGCCAAACAATGATGCCAGAAGACGGGCAGCGCTACCAAGGAGCTTGTTGCGTGTCAATACAAAGGAAAATCACACCTGAGGGACGTTTTAATGGTCGCAGAGGACTCATTTTAGACGTGTTCAGTTCAACATGGGCAAGGAGAATAAGTTTCTGAGCCACCTTGCACACATGCAGCATTACTGTCGTACAAGGTGGCTGTAAAACGTAGAAACGCCGGGGGGAGGGGGGACAGGTTTCCTTCAATTTCAGTTCTTGTGCCTGCGAGGCTGTTGCAGGACACGTTGCCGGCTACACAGCAGGGGAACAGCTGGCGGTGCTGAACCCCACTGACACATTGGCTGGTGTTTTGCTCTGTGCAGCCAGCACATCTGGGCCCCAACTGGCGGTGTTAGAGCCCAGGGTCAGCAGGAGGAGGAGAGGGATTAGAGTGTAGGCCGAAGCCTGCACTGGAGCAAGTTAAAAGGGAAACTTTATCCCCCCCCCCAAGCGTTTGTAGCTGAAAGAGCCATCGTGTACAGCACTAATGCTGGAAAAGGTAAACTTAGCTCTTTAATTATGGTCCTTGCACATGCTGAACCTAACACTTATGAAAAGTGTCCCCTCCTACCGTGATACCATCCGGTTGGTGGAACTTTCCTTTGTGATGTGACGCAGCACAGCCGTCATTCTTACCCCCTTGGCGCCGTGCGCCGCCTCCTCTGCGTTGTTTGAATCAGTCCCGGAGCCTGCGCTGTTAGGTTAGCCCTTGGCCATGCACACATTTTGCGCTGCCCGTCTTCTGACATCATTTGGTGTCAGACTGGCTGCGCCTGTGCGGCTGCGCTGGCCGAGAGCCCGCCTCGCAGTGTCGTCTAATGTAATCCCACCGCGGGCCTGGGATCCGTGGCCATGCGCAGTGCATATCCTCACCTCTCACTCCCCTCCCTACGGCTTCTTCAGACTGTGCGGTGTCACGGCCGTGGCATGCTATTAGGGACCAGCTGACACCGCAAGTCTGAAGAAGCTGTAGGGAGATGAGAGGTGGAGGTTCAGATATGCACTGCGCATGTCCATGGATCTCAGGCCCCCAGTGTGATTAAATCAGAAGACACTGCGAGGCGGGCTCTCGGCCAGCGTGGCCGCACAGGCGCAGCCAGCCTGACACCAAATGATGTCAGAAGACGGGCAGCGCAAAATGTGTGCATGGCCAAGGGCTAACCTAACAGCGCAGGCTCCGGGACTGATTGAAACAACGCAGAGGAGGCGGCGCACGGCGCCAAGGGGGTAAGAATGACGGCTGTGCTGCGTCACATCACAAAGGAAAGTTCCACCAACCGGACGGTATCACGGTAGGAGGGGACACTTTTCATAAGTGTTAGGTTCAGCATGTGCAAGGAGCACCACGAAAAGAGGCACTTTTTCCCTTTGCATCATTACTGCTGCACAAGGTGGCTCCTTCAGTAACAAACGCCTGGGGGGGGGGGACAGGTTCCCTTAAATTTAACTTGTTGTGCCTGCGTGGCGGTCGCAGTACACGTTGCCGTATACACAGCAGGGGAACAGCTGGCGGTGCTGAACCCCACTAACACATTGGCGAGGTGTTTGGCTCTGTGCGGACAGCACTTCTGGATGGCAACTAGCGGTGTTGGAGCCCAGGGACAGGTGGAGGAGGAGGAGGTGGAGGAGGTAGGAGGGATTGCCACACACACAGCTGGGGAACAGCAGACGTTACTGAACCCCAATAACAGAGGAGGGACTGTTGGGACTGTGCGGACAGCACTTCTGGACGGCAACTAGCGGTGTTGGAGCCCATGGACAGGTGGAGGAGGAGGAGGAGGAGGAGGTGGAGGATATAGGAGGGATTGCCACACACACAGCTGGGGAACAGCTGATGTTACTGAACCCCAATAACAGAGGAGGGACTGTTGGGACTGTGCGGACAGCACTTCTGGACGGCAACTAGCGGTGTTGGAGCCCAGGGACAGGTGGAGGAGGAGGAGGTGGAGGAGGTAGGAGGAGGTAGGAGGGATTGCCACACACACAGCAGGGGAACAGCTGACGTTACTGAACCCCAATAACAGAGGAGCGACTGTTGGGACTGAGCGGACAGCACTTCTGGACGGCAACTAGCGGTGTTGGAGCCCAGGGACAGGTGGGGGAGGAGGAGGTGGAGGAGGTAGGAGGAGGTAGGAGGGATTGCCACACACACAGCAGGGGAACAGCTGACGTTACTGAACCCCAATAACAGAGGAGGGACTGTTGGGACTGTGCGGACAGCACTTCTGGATGGCCACTAGCGGTGTTGGAGACCAGGGACAGGTGGAGGAGGAGGAGGTGGAGGAGGTAGGAGGAGGTAGGAGGGATTGCCACACACACAGCTGGGGAACAGCAGACGTTACTGAACCCCAATAACAGAGGAGGGACTGTTGAGACTGTGCGGACAGCACTTCTGGACGGCAACTAGCGGTGTTGGAGCCCAGGGACAGGTGGAGGAGGAGGAGGTGGAGGAGGTAGGAGGAGGTAGGAGGGATTGCCACACACACAGCAGGGGAACAGCTGACGTTACTGAACCCCAATAACAGAGGAGCGACTGTTGGGACTGTGCGGACAGCACTTCTGGACGGCAACTAGCGGTGTTGGAGCCCAGGGACAGGTGGAGGAGGAGGAGGTGGAGGAGGTAGGAGGAGGTAGGAGGGATTGCCACACACACAGCAGGGGAACAGCAGACGTTACTGAATCCCAATAACAGAGGAGGGACTGTTGGGACTGTGCGGACAGCACTTCTGGACGGCAACTAGCGGTGTTGGAGCCCAGGGACAGGTGGAGGAGGAGGAGGTGGAAGAGATAGGAGGGATTGCCACACACACAGCTGGGGAACAGCTGACGTTACTGAACCCCAATAACAGAGGAGCGACTGTTGGGACTGTGCGGACAGCACTTCTGGACGGCAACTAGCGGTGTTGGAGCCCAGGGACAGGTGGAAAAGCAGAGGAACACAATGTAGGCCGAAGCCTGATTGGAGAAAGTCGAAAGGGAACCTTTAACCCCCCCCAAGGCGTTTGTAGCTGAAAGAGCCAGCTTGTGCAGCACAAAAGATGCAAAAGAAAAAGGTGGCTCTTTTCATTATGCTCCTTGCAAACACAGAACTAAACACTTATAAAATGTGTCCCCTGAAACCGTGAGACCGTCCCGGAGGTGGGACTTTCCTTCGTAATATGACGCAGCACAGCCGTCATTCTTACCCCCCCGGCGCCGTGCCCCGGCTCCTCAGCATTGTTTGATTCCGTCCCGGAGCCTGCGCTGTTATGTTATCCCGTGGCCAGGCACACTTAGCGCTGCCCGTCTTCTGACATCATTTGGTGTCAGGATGGCTGTGCCTGTGCGGCCGCGCTGGCCGAGAGCCCGCCTCGCAGTGTCGTCTAATGTAATCCCACTGGGGGCCTGGGATCCATGGACATGTGCAGTGCATATCCTCGCCTCTCACTCCCCTCCCTATGGCTTCTTAAGACTGTGCGGTGTCACGGCCGTGGCATGCTATTAGGGACCAGCTGACACCGCACAGTCTGAAGAAGCCGTAGGGAGATGAGTGAGAGGTGGAGGTTCAGATATGCACTGCGCATGTCCATGGATCTCAGGCCCCCAGTGGGATTAAATCAGAAGACACTGCGAGGCGGGCTCTCGGCCAGCGCGGCCGCACAGGCGCAGCCATCCTGACACCAAATGATGTCAGAAGACGGGCAGCGCTAAGTGTGCCTGGCCACGGGATAACATAACAGCGCAGGCTCTGGGACGGAATCAAACAACGCTGAGGAGCCGGGGCACGGCGCCAAGGGGGTAGGAATGACGGCTGTGCTGCGTCATATTACGAAGGAAAGTCCCACCTCCGGGACGGTTTTACGGTATCAGTGGACACATTTTATAAGTGTTAAGTTCTGCGTGTGCAAGGAGCTAAACAAAAATAGCTACCTTTTCCTTGTGCAGCATTACTGCTGCACAAGGTGGCTCTTTCAGTAACAAACGCCTTGGGGGGGGGGACAGATTCCCTTACATTTCAGTTGTTGTGTCAGCGTGGTGGTCGCAGGACACATTGCCGGCTACACAGCTGGGGATCAGCTGACGTTACTGAAACCCAATAACACTGGGTCGTATGTTTTGACTGTGCAGACGGCACTTCTGAGCCTCAACTGGCGGTGTTGGAGCCCAGGAATTTAAGATCAGGTGGTAGAAAGATGAACACAACAGGAGACCTGGATAACGTAGACAGTGACCTAATTATTTAATCAGGAAGAGGAGTGGCAAATTCCTGCGAGATCCAGGCCTTGTTCATTTTCAGGAAAGTAAGCCGGTCAACGTTATCGGAGGATAGTCACATGCGACGGTCAGTTAGTACACCACCTGCAGCACTAAAAACACGTTCCGATAATACACTGGCCGCAGGGCAAGACAGCACCTCCAATGCATACTGGCTTAGCTCTGGCCATGTATCCAGCTTTGAGACCCAAAACTTGAAAGGTGAAGAGCCGTCTGGGAGTACAGCAAGAGGGCAAGACATGTAGTCTGTCACCATCTGACGGAACCATTGCCTCCTGCTGACTGGAGCCGTCTGTGATGGTGTAGACTTTTGTGGCGGGCACAGAAAACTGTGCCACAGTTGGGCCATACTGGTCTTGCCTTGGGCAGAGGCACTGCTTCTGCTCCCTCTTTGTGCAGAGCCTCCACCACAGCCTGGACGCACTGAGCTGCTTTGGAATGCACTAGCAGCACTTCTCTCAGTTGGAATGGAGAAGATGATGGAATTCACCAGTGTGTCTTGGTACTCCCGCATTTTTCGCTCCCGGTTCAACGGTGTGATGAGTAGTGTTGAGCGATACTGTCCGATACTTGAAAGTATCAGTATTGGAAAGTATCGGCCGATACCGGCAAAGTATCGGATCTAATCCGATACCGATAGCCGATACCAATACAAGTCAATGGGACTCATGTATCGGACGGTATTCCTGATGGTTCCCAGGGTCTGAAGGAGAGGAAACTCTCCTTCAGGCCCTGGGAACCATATTAATGTGTAAAATAAAGAATTAAAATAAAAAATATTGCTATACTCACCTCTCCGACGCAGCCTGCACCTTACCGAGGGAACCGGCAGCGTTGTTTGCTTAAAATTCGCGCTTTCACTCCCTTACGTGAAGTCCCGGCTTGTGATTGGTCGCGCGCCGCCCATGTGGCCGCGACGCGACCAATCACAGCAAGCCGTGACATAATTTTAGGTCCTTCAGTATTTTAAAATTACGTTCCGGCGTTGTGATTGGTCGCGTCGCGGTCACATGGGCGACGCGACCAATCACAAGCCGTGACGTCACGGGAGGCAGGAGACGCGCGCATTTTAAAATGCGCGCGTGTCCAGCCTCCCGTGACGTCACGGCTTGTGATTGGTCGCGTCGCCCATGTGGCCGCGACGCAACCAATCACAGCAAGCCGTGACGTAATTTCAGGTCCTTCAGGATTTTAAAATTACGTTCCGGCGCTGTGATTGGTCGCGTCGCGGTCACATGGGTGACGCGACCAATCACAAGCTGTGACGTCACGGGAGGCTGGACACGCGCGCATTTTAACCCCTTCCCGACATGTGACGGAATAGTACGTCACATGTCGGGACCCCCGCTTTGATGTGCGCTCCGGCGGTGAGCGCACATCAAAGTCGCGACATGTCAGCTGTTTTTTACAGCTGACATGTGCGCGCAATAACGGCGGGTGAAATCGCGATCACCCGCCGCTATTAACTAGTTAAATGCCGCTGTCAAACTCAGACAGCGGCATTTAACTACCGCATCCGGCCGTGCGGCCGGATATGAGCGCATCGCCGACCCCCGTCACATGATCGGAGGTCGGCGATGCTTGTACATTGTAACCATAGAGGTCCTGGAGACCTCTATGGTTACTGATCGCCGGTGGCTGTGAGCGCCCCCCTGTGGTCGGCGCTCACAGCACACCTGCATTTTAGCTACATAACAGCGATCTGATGATCGCTGTTATGTAGCAGAGCCGATCGGGCTGTGCCTGCTTCTAGCCTCCCATGGAGGCTATAGAAGCATGGTAAAAGTTAAAAAAAAAAGTAAAAAAAAATGTGAAAAAAATAAAAAAAATATAAAAGTTTAAATCACCCCCCTTTCGCCCCAATCAAAATAAATCAATAAAAAAAAACCCAACCTACACATATTTGGTATCGCCGCGTTCAGAATCGCCCGATCTATCAATAAAAAAAAAGCATTAACCTGATCGCTAAACGGCGTAATGAAAAAAAAAATCGAAACGCCAGATTTACGTTTTTTTGGTCGCCACGACATTGCATTAAAATGCAATAACGGGCGATCAAAAGAACGTATCTGCACCAAAATGCTATCATTAAAAATGCCAGCTCGGCATGCAAAAAATAAGCCCTCACCCGACCCCAGATCACGAAAAATGGAGACGCTACGGGTATCGGAAAATGGCGCACTTTTATTTATTTATTTTTTTGCAAAGTTTGGAATTTTTTTTCACCACTTAGGTAAAAAAGAACCTAGTCATGTTAGGTGTCTATGAACTCGTACTGACCTGGAGAATCATAATGGCAGGTCAGTTTTAGCATTTAGTGAACCTAGCAAAATAGGCAAGCAAAAAACAAGTGTGGGATTGCACTTTTTTTGCAATTTCACTGCACTTGGAATTTTTTTCCCGTTTTCTAGTACACGACATGGTAAAACCAATGATGTCGTTCAAAAGTACAACTCGTCCCGCAAAAAATAAGCCCTCACATGGCCAAATTGACAGAAAAATAAAAAAGTTATGGCTCTGGGAAGGAGGGGAGCGAAAAACGAAAACGGAAAAACGGAAAAAGCTCCGGGGGTGAAGGGGTTAAAATGTGCGCGTGTCCAGCCTCCTGTGACGTCACAGCTTGTGATTGGTCGCGTCACCCATGTGACCGCGACGCGACCAATCACAACGCCGGAACGTAATTTTAAAATCCTGAAGGACCTGAAATTACGTCACGGCTTGCTGTGATTGGTTGCGTCGCGGCCACATGGGCGGCACGCGACCAATCAGAAGCCGTGACGTCACGGAAGGAAGGGAAAGCGCGCATTTTAAGCAAAGAACGCTGCCGGTTCCCTCGGTAAGGTGCAGGCTGCGTCGGAGAGGTGAGTATAGCAATATTTTTTATTTTAATTCTTTCTTTTACACATTAATGTTGTTTCGATACCGATACCCGATACCACAGAAGTATCGGATCTCGGTATCGGAATTCCGATACCCGCAAGTATCGGCCGATACCCGATACTTGCAGTATCGGAATGCTCAACACTAGTGATGAGGCTTTCTACGTTGTCCCGGTAGCGAGGATCGAGGAGGGTGAACACCCAATAATCAGACATGTTGAGAATGTGGGCGATGCGGCGGTCGTTTCTCAGGCACTGCAGCATGTAATCCACCATGTGCTGCAGACTGCCAACTGCCCAAGAAACGCTGTCCCCTGCTGGAGGCGTGATCTCTGCCCGCTCGTCATCAAACCACCCTCGCTGTACACACTGAGTACTGGACAATTGTGTAACTCCCTCCTCTGGACGGATGTCTTCCTCCTCCATTGACTCCTCCTCATCCTCCTCACAAACTGTCCCCTGCCTACGCGTTTGTGAGGAGCCACGTGGCGCTGACTGTCCAGAAGATGATGGAAATGCTGAATCCTCATCCTCCACCTCTTCCACAACATCATCCCTTAGCGCTTGCAGTGATTTTTCAAGCAGGCAGATAAGGGGCACAGTCATGCTGACTAGTGCATCATCTGCACTCGCCATCCACGTGGAATAATCAAAGGGACGCAAAACCTGGCAGACGTCATTCATAGTGGCCCACTCTGTGGTTGTGAAGTCTGTACGGCGCAGAGTGCGACTTCTTTGCGCCTGAAGCAGCTGGTACTCCATTACAGCTTGCTGCTGCTCACACAACCGCTCCAACATATGTAACGTGGAATTCCACCTGGTAGGTAGGTCACATATGATGCGATGTTCCGGCAGGCGGTGTCGGCGCTGCAGAGCCGCAATGCGCGCTTTTGCCGTGCTGGAACGCCGCAAGTGAGCACACTCTAGGCGGACCTTGTGCAGCAGTGCATCAAGATCCGGATAGTCCCTCAAAAAACTCTGCACGACCAAATTGAGCACATGTGCCAGACATGGGATGTGAGTGAGGTTGCCGAGGCCCAGAGCTGCCACCAGATTTCGGCCATTATCACACACTACCATGCCTGGCTGGAGATTCGCTGGCACAAACCACACATCGCTCTCCTGCTTGATGGCATTCCAGAGCTCCTGCGCTGTGTGGCTTCGATTCCCCAAATAAATTAATTTCAAGACGGCCTGTTGACGTTTGGCCACGGCTGTGCTCATGTCGGTCGTAACAGGTAAACGTTCATCACGGGTCCATGTGGAGGTGGACTGTGACGGCTCCTGCAGCGATGATTCTGAGGAACTGGTGTAAGAGGAGGAGTCAATGCGTACAGAATGGATTCCTGCAATCCTTGGAGTGGGCAGGACACGTCCTGCGCCACTCGCACGATCTGTACCCGGCTCAACGACATTAACCCAATGGGCGATGAGGGAAAGGTATCGCCCCTGTCCATGTTGACTGGTCCACTGTTGTGAATTTGGATTCTGGGCTCCCCCGGTGGCTACTGGTGGAATTGAACTTGTGACATCATCTTCCCTGTTCACCTGTTCTGATTAGATCTGGGTGTCGCTATATAACCTGGCTTCTCTGTTAGATGCTTGCCGGTCAACAATGTTATCAGAAGCCTCTCTGTGCTTGTTCCTGCTCCCAGACATCTACTAGATAAGTTGGACATTCGTCCATGTTTTGTTTTTGTATTTTGGTTCCAGTTCACAGCTGCAGTTTCGTTACTGTGTCTGGAAAGCTCTTGTTGATCAGGAATTGCCACTCTGGTATTATGAGTTAATGCCAGAGTCCTAAAGTAATTTCTGGATGTGTTTTGTTAGGGTTTTCTACTGACCATGAAAGTATGCTTTCTGTCTTCTGCTATCTAGAAAGCGGACCTCAAATTTGCTAAAACTATTTTCCTGCTGCGTTTGTTGTTTCATCTCATATCACCGCCAATATATGTGGGGGGCTTCTGTCTCCTTTTGTTGGGCATTTCTCTAGAGGTGAGTCAGGTCTTATATTTCCCTCTGCTAGCATTATTTAGTTCTCCGGCCGGCGCTGGGCATATAGGGATAAAAAGTAGGACATGCTACCTGGCTACTTCTAGATGATGCGGTAGGTTTAGTTCATGGTCAGTATAGTTACATCTTCCAAGAGCTTGTTCCTATAGAGGCTTATGCTAGTTCTCTGGCCATGGAGATCATGACAGTTTGACCGGCCCACTAAAGGGTTAAAATCCTTGGCTGAGAAAGGAGAGAAATAAAAAGTCTGCTGAGAGTTTTTTTTTTTTTTCCTCTGTGCTCTTGATTGGATCACTTGCCAGTCTGTCTATGCTGCAGTCTTTCTTTTTTTTTCTCTCTCCTTATAATCTTTGAATGGCTTTGTGTTCACCTGTTAATAATGGATCTTCAGAGTGTAACTGCAGGTTTGAATAATCTCACCACGAAAGTACAAAATTTGCAAGATTTTATTATTCATGCTCCGGTATCTGAGCCGAGAATTCCTTTGCCGGAATTCTTCTCAGGGAATAGATCTAGCTTTCAGAATTTTAGAAATAATTGTAAGCTATTTTTGTCCCTGAAATCTCGTTCTGCTGGAGACCCTGCACAGCAGGTTGGGATTGTGATTTCCTTGCTCCGCGGCGACCCTCAAGACTGGGCTTTTGCATTGGCACCAGGGGATCCTGCGTTGCGCAATGTGGATGCGTTTTTTTTGGCCTTGGGCTTGCTGTATGAGGAACCTCATTTGGAACTTCAGGCAGAAAAAACTTTGATGTCCCTATCGCAGGGGCAAGATGAAGCTGAAATTTACTGCCAAAGATTCCGTAAATGGTCTGTGCTTACTCAGTGGAATGAGTGTGCCTTGGCGGCTACTTTCAGAGAGGGTCTCTCTGATGCCATTAAGGATGTTATGGTGGGGTTCCCTGTGCCTGCGGGTCTGAATGAGTCCATGACAATGGCCATTCAGATCGATAGGCGTCTGCGGGAGCGCAAACCAGTGCACCATCTGGCGGTGTCCACTGAGAAGACGCCAGAAAGCATGCAGTGTGATAGAATTCTGTCCAGAAGCGAGCGGCAGAATTTTAGACGGAAAAATGGGTTGTGTTTCTATTGTGGGGATTCTACTCATGTTATATCAGCATGCTCTAAGCGTACTAAAAAGCTTGATAAATCCGTTTCCATTGGCACTTTACAGTCTAAATTTATTTTGTCTGTGACCCTGATTTGCTCTTTGTCATCTATTACTACTGACGCCTATATCGACTCTGGCGCCGCTTTGAGTCTTATGGATTGGTCCTTTGCCAATCGTTGTGGGTATGATTTAGAGCCTTTGGAAACTCTTATTCCTCTGAAGGGGATTGACTCCACCCCATTGGCTAATAATAAACCACAATACTGGACACAAGTGACTATGTGTATTAATCCGGATCACCAGGAGACTATTCGTTTTCTAGTGCTGTATAATCTACATGAGGATTTGGTGCTGGGATTGCCATGGCTGCAGTCTCACAACCCAGTCCTTGACTGGAGAGCTATGTCTGTGTTGAGCTGGGGATGTAAGGGGACTCATGGGGACGTACCTTTGGTGTCCATTTCATCATCTATCCCCTCTGAAATCCCTGAGTTCCTGTCTGACTATCGTGACGTCTTTGAAGAACCCAAGCTTGGTTCACTACCTCCGCACCGTGAGTGCGATTGTGCTATAGATTTAATCCCGGGTAGTAAATACCCAAAGGGTCGTTTATTTAATCTGTCTGTGCCTGAACATACTGCTATGCGAGAATATATAAAGGAGTCCTTGGAAAAGGGACATATTCGTCCATCGTCATCTCCCTTAGGAGCCGGTTTTTTCTTTGTGTCAAAAAAAGACGGCTCTTTGAGACCATGTATTGATTATCGGCTTTTGAATAAAATCACGGTTAAATATCAATACCCATTGCCGTTGCTGACTGATTTGTTTGCTCGCATAAAGGGGGCCAAGTGGTTCTCTAAGATTGATCTCCGTGGGGCGTATAATTTGGTGCGGATCAGGCAGGGGGATGAGTGGAAAACCGCATTTAATACGCCCGAGGGCCACTTTGAGTATTTGGTGATGCCTTTTGGTCTTTCTAATGCCCCTTCAGTCTTCCAGTCCTTTATGCATGATATTTTCCGCGATTTTTTGGATAAATTTGTGATAGTGTATCTGGATGATATTCTGATTTTTTCGGATGACTGGGACTCTCATGTCCGGCAAGTTAAGAGGGTTTTTCAGGTTTTGCGGTCTAATTCTCTGTGTGTCAAGGGTTCTAAGTGCGTTTTTGGGGTTCAGAGAATTTCCTTTTTGGGATATATTTTTTCTCCCTCTTCCATTGAGATGGATCCTGTCAAGGTTCAAGCTATTTGTGATTGGACGCAGCCCTCTTCTCTTAAAAGTCTTCAGAAATTTTTGGGCTTTGCCAACTTTTATCGTCGATTTATTTCTGGTTTTTCGGATGTCGTTAAGCCATTGACCGATTTGACTAGACAGGGTGCTGATGTTGCTAATTGGTCCCCTGATGCTGTGGAGGCCTTTCAGGAGCTTAAGCGCTGTTTTTCTTCTGCCCCTGTGTTGCGTCAGCCTGATGTGACTCTTCCTTTTCAGGTTGAGGTCGACGCTTCTGAGATCGGAGCTGGGGCAGTGTTGTCGCAGAAAAGTTCTGACTGCGCCGTGATGAGGCCTTGTGCCTTCTTTTCCCGTAAATTTTCGCCCGCTGAGCGGAATTATGATGTTGGGAATCGGGAGCTTTTGGCCATGAAGTGGGCGTTTGAGGAGTGGCGCCATTGGCTCGAGGGGGGCCAGACATCAGGTGGTGGTATTGACTGACCACAAAAATTTGATTTATCTTGAGACCGCCAGGCGCCTGAATCCTAGACAGGCGCTCTGGTCATTATTTTTTTCTCGGTTTAATTTTGTGGTATCGTACCTACCAGGTTCTAAGAATGTTAAGGCGGATGCCCTTTCTAGGAGTTTTGAGCCTGATTCACCTGGCAACTCTGACCCCACAGGTATTCTTAAGGAGGGAGTTATCTTGTCAGCCGTTTCTCCAGACCTGCGGCGGGCCTTGCAGGAGTTTCAGGCGGATAGACCGGATCGTTGTCCGCCTGATAGGCTGTTTGTTCCTGATGATTGGACCAGTAAAGTCATCTCTGAGGTGCATTCTTCTGCGTTGGCAGGTCATCCTGGAATTTTTGGTACCAGGGATTTGGTGGCAAGATCCTTCTGGTGGCCTTCCCTGTCACGAGATGTGCGAGGCTTTGTGCAGTCTTGTGACGTTTGTGCTCGGGCCAAGCCTTGTTGTTCTCGGGCTAGTGGATTATTGTTGCCCTTGCCTATTCCTAAGAGGCCTTGGACACACATCTCGATGGATTTTATTTCAGATCTGCCTGTTTCTCAGAAGATGTCTGTCATCTGGGTGGTGTGTGACCGTTTTTCTAAGATGGTTCATTTGGTTCCCCTGCCCAAATTGCCTTCTTCTTCCGAGTTGGTGCCCCTGTTTTTTCAAAATGTTGTTCGTTTGCATGGTATTCCTGAGAATATCGTTTCTGACAGAGGAACCCAATTTGTGTCTAGATTTTGGCGGGCATTTTGTGCTAGGATGGGCATAGATTTGTCTTTTTCGTCTGCTTTTCACCCTCAGACTAATGGCCAGACCGAGCGGACTAATCAGACCCTGGAGACATATCTGAGGTGTTTTGTGTCTGCTGACCAGGATGATTGGGTTGCTTTTTTGCCATTGGCGGAGTTCGCCCTCAATAATCGGGCCAGCTCTGCCACCTTGGTTTCCCCGTTTTTCTGTAATTCGGGGTTCCATCCTCGATTTTCCTCCGGTCAGATGGAATCCTCGGATTGTCCTGGAGTGGATGCGGTGGTGGAGAGATTGCATCATATCTGGGGGCAGGTGATGGACAATTTAAAGTTGTCCCAGGAGAAGACTCAGCTTTTTGCCAACCGTCACCGTCGTGTTGGTCCTCGGCTTTGTGTTGGAGATTTGGTGTGGTTGTCTTCTCGTTTTGTCCCTATGAGGGTCTCATCTCCTAAGTTTAAGCCTCGGTTCATCGGTCCGTATAAAATATTGGAGATTCTTAACCCTGTTTCCTTCCGTTTGGACCTCCCTGCATCCTTTTCTATTCATAACGTTTTTCATCGGTCGTTATTGCGCAGGTATGAGGCACCGGTTGTGCCTTCCGTTGAGCCTCCTGCTCCGGTGTTGGTTGAGGGTGAGTTGGAGTACGTTGTGGAAAAAATCCTAGACTCCCGTGTTTCCAGACGGAGACTCCAGTATCTGGTCAAGTGGAAGGGATATGGCCAGGAGGATAATTCTTGGGTCACTGCATCTGATGTTCATGCCTCTGATCTGGTTCGTGCCTTTCATAGGGCCCATCCTGATCGCCCTGGTGGTTCTGGTGAGGGTTCGGTGCCCCCTCCTTGAGGGGGGGGTACTGTTGTGAATTTGGATTCTGGGCTCCCCCGGTGGCTACTGGTGGAATTGAACTTGTGACATCATCTTCCCTGTTCACCTGTTCTGATTAGATCTGGGTGTCGCTATATAACCTGGCTTCTCTGTTAGATGCTTGCCGGTCAACAATGTTATCAGAAGCCTCTCTGTGCTTGTTCCTGCTCCCAGACATCTACTAGATAAGTTGGACATTCGTCCATGTTTTGTTTTTGTATTTTGGTTCCAGTTCACAGCTGCAGTTTCGTTACTGTGTCTGGAAAGCTCTTGTTGATCAGGAATTGCCACTCTGGTATTATGAGTTAATGCCAGAGTCCTAAAGTAATTTCTGGATGTGTTTTGTTAGGGTTTTCTACTGACCATGAAAGTATGCTTTCTGTCTTCTGCTATCTAGAAAGCGGACCTCAAATTTGCTAAAACTATTTTCCTGCTGCGTTTGTTGTTTCATCTCATATCACCGCCAATATATGTGGGGGGCTTCTGTCTCCTTTTGTTGGGCATTTCTCTAGAGGTGAGTCAGGTCTTATATTTCCCTCTGCTAGCATTATTTAGTTCTCCGGCCGGCGCTGGGCATATAGGGATAAAAAGTAGGACATGCTACCTGGCTACTTCTAGATGATGCGGTAGGTTTAGTTCATGGTCAGTATAGTTACATCTTCCAAGAGCTTGTTCCTATAGAGGCTTATGCTAGTTCTCTGGCCATGGAGATCATGACAGTCCACGCATCGGTGGTGAGGTGGACCTTGCTACTGACGGCGTTCAGTAGCGCGTGTTTTATGTGTCCCTCCACATGCTTGTGCAGGGCAGGGACGGCTTGCCTGCTGAAGTAAAAGGGGCTGGGCACATTGTACTCTGGGACTGCCAATGACATCAAGTCACGGAAGCTGTCAGTCTCCACCAGCCTGAATGACAGCATTTCCAGTGACAGAAGTTTGGCAATGCCTGCAGTCAGAGCCTGTGCTCGTGGGTGGTTTGACGAGAAAGGCCGCCTTTTCTCCCATGCCTGTACTACCGATGGCTGTAGACTGGGCTGGGAGTGTGTGGATGACTGGGAAAGTGGTGCTGCGGGTGGAATTACAGCGGGTCTCTGGACAACAGGGCCAGAGGTTCTTCCACGGCGATCCTGGGAGGAAGCCGAACCAGCTGCGTGTGAGCTGGAGGAAGAGGCAACACAAGCTGAAGAGGTGGTAGCTGCCGCTGTTGGTTGGCCTAGCTCTTCAGTGTGTTTTTCTAACTCCGCCGGGTGCCTGGTGCGCACATGTTTCCACATGTTGGAGGTATTGAGGTTGCTGACATTTTTCCCTCTTTTGACTTTGTGATGACACACCTTGCATTTGACATAGCAAATGTCATCTGCAACTGTGTCAAAAAAGGACCAGGCACTGCAAGTCTTGGGAGCGCCCTTTTTGGCTTTTGGAAGAGACATGCTCCTAACGGGTGCCAAAGCGGAGGCTGCAGGATCCGCAGTCTTCCCCCTCCCTCTCCCTCTTTGGGCCGTACGGGGAATCTCTTCCTCAGAGCTGCTCCCACCACCTTCCTGTCCCTCACGCCAAGATGGGTCAAGGACCTCATCATCTACACTACCCTCTGCCCCCAACTGCTCCTCCTGGGTAGTCTCAGCAGCAGAGCACGCACCAGTAAGTGGCACCTGAGTGTCATCATCAGCTGATGCGGCCTGCGATGTGGTGAACGGAGCCACTGGCCCACCCGCCTCTTCAGAGGAAGAGAGAAAAAGCTGTTGGGCATCACTGCACCCTGCCTCTTCTTCCATTTCTCCAATGCTGCTTGGCTGGCCCCCTGTTTCCAAGCCAAGAGATTCAGAGAACAGAAGTAGAGACGGCTCCTGTCCTGGGCTCTCTGTCTGCCTGGGCAATTTGGCAGGTGGTGAAGAGACAGATGGCTGCTCTCCAGTGCTCTGTGTCTGAGAGGATGTGGCACTAATTGAAGTTGATGCATTAGCTGCCATCCATCCGACAACGGCTTCAATTTGTTCTTCACGCAGCAGCGGTGTACGGCGCTCTGCCACAAAGCTGCGCATGAATGACTGTTCCCTGGTGAAAGTGGGTGCTGATGAGTCACCGGTGCCCGCAGCAGGCACAGAATCCCCACGTCCCCTCCCTGCTCCGCGCCCACGCCCACGCCCACGTGCCTTACTCACTGCCTTCTTCATCGTGGTTGACTGTTAAAGATAAGCAGAAAAGTACTAACGGCTTTGTGTGCTTATTCCTGAACAACTCCTCCTAACAGGTATAAGAAACACTAATTTTCTAAAGTGTGGACTAGACTTTAATATGAGCTAATGTGGCCTACACAAATGTAAAGTGGTGTCACTGGTGTGTTTGGTGAACTTTATTATTTATTTATTTTTTGGGGGCTGAACTGACAACAGATAGAGCTGCAGTCACACGGAGACCGTGCAGACAGCCGTAAACGGCGCTGCAAGGCCCAAAAACCCTCCTCTACATTATCCTATGTAGTGTTTTTCCACAAGTTAGCTGGAGACGGGTGGAAAGACACTAATAGGAATTTTTTGAAAAAATGTGCAGCAGACTGCACTACTTAAAACAAAATGAAAATTGATTTTGCGGTATGACGCAGTGAAGAACCCTGAGCTGGAGACAACCAGGCTATGGCTGCTCACAGACTACAGGGCGAGCTGCAGTCACACGAAGACCGTGCAGACAGCCGTAAACGGCACTGCAAGGCCCAAAAACCCTCCTCTACGTTATCCTATGTAGTGTTTTTCCACAAATTAGCTGGAGACGGGTGGAAAGACACTAATAGGATTTTTTGTTAAAAATTAGCAGCAGACTACACTACTTGGAAAAAAAAAAAAAAAAAGAACAGTATGAGGCAATGAACCACCCTCCCTGAACTGAATACAACCAGCTATGGATGGCCTATGTGGCTGCACTCAGACTAGAGAGTGGGCTGCACTCACACACACACACACACAGGCAAAAGCAAGGTGAATAGTAGGTGAACACAGTGGTTGCTAAATTAGCCTTTGGAAAGCACAAAGAAGCAAATCGCTAACTCTAAACTGGCCCTCAGTCAGCAAACAGCGTCCTGTCACTAACTGAATTCACAGCAGAGTGATCGCAAAATGGCGCCAGCGACTTTTAAACTGCATCATGACATCATTTTAGCAGCCAATCACAGCCATGCCAGTAGTTTCATGCCCTCCATGCTGAACAGGATGTGCCCACACTTGGAATCATTCTCATTGGCTGAATTTGTGCATTTTGAATCTGGGAACTTCCGATTCCGGTATCCGATACGCGGCAAGTATCGGAATCCCGGTATCGGAATTCCGATACCGCAAGTATCGGCCGATACCCGATACTTGCGGTATCGGAATGCTCAACACTAATTAACACATGTGGAATTATATACTTAACAAAAAAGTGTGAAACAACTGATAATATGTCTTATATTCTAGGTTCTTCAAAGTAGCCACTATCAGGACTCTTAGGAAAGAACCGAAAGTGGACCCCCTGGGTTATAGTTCCAGAGCGCCCAAGGGCAAGCGGACCTGATGAGACTATCCTCTATACAGGGAGCATTAGGGACAGGCCCAAGGGGGATGGAACCAAAACGGCTGGAGTCAAAGGGGCGACAAAGGATAAATAAAGAGAAGTGACTGGGGTATGGAGACGATGGATGAGAACAGAGGACAAACGGGCTCTTATGGAATATGAGTAGTAGATGGGACCAGGAGGACCAGAGATGGAGCGGGGGCACGATGCTGGAAGAGAGGAAAGAAAAAAGTAATAACAAGCAGGGGTAAATGAACTGGAAGGCACGAGTGGACACTGGGCAGGTATGGCGGAGACATAGAACTGATACAGGTGAGACACAGAGTAGGCACGGGTGAGACACGGAATGGTGAGACACAGAATGGTATGGCTGAGGTACAGGGCAGGTATGGCTGAGGCACAGGGCAGGTACAGCTGAGGCACAGGGCAGGTATGGCAGAGGCACAGGACAGGTACGGCTGGGGTACAGGGCAGGTATGGCTGGGGTGCAGGGCAGGTGGGGCTGAGGCACAGGGCAGGTACAGCTGAGGCACAGGGCAGGTACGGCTGGGGTACAGGGCAGGTATGGCTGGGGTACAAGGCAGGTATGGCTGAGGCACAGGGCAGGTACGAAGAAGGCACAGGGCAGATCGAGCATAGAATTGGAGGCAGGGACCAAGGAGGGTATGCCAGCAGTAAGGCTAGCACAACCGCAAAAGATAACCAGGCGTCTTACCTTTGCAGACACCGAGAATAAATATCCGATGGGAGCCACCATGATGGGGTGGAGCCAGTGGGTCACAACCTCTCAGAGGGCTTAGCGGCAAGAACAGCGCGACTGCGCATGCACGAAGGGCTGACGTTCCACGAGCCTGAGAAGACAGGCGAGGAGTGGCGAGGCACCCCGTCGGAGGCAGGCGACGGATGGGTGAGTATTCGTTGATGTGACTGTACCCCCCTCCTTACTTCCCCTCCTTTTAAGATTAGAGAGGAACCTCCTCATGATATGAGGAGCATTGATGTTCTCCCGGGGCTCCCATGATCTCTCCTCAGGACCAAAACCCTTCCAATCAATCAGGAAAAAGGTCCGCCCTCTAACAACCTTTTTGGCTAGGATATCTTTTACATCAAAGACATCATCCGAAGTGCAAGTTTGGGTCACGTGATGTGGAGAAGAGGGAAAGTGATTAAACACTGCGGGTTTAAGAAGCGAGACATGAAAAGAATTAGGAATTCGTAAGGAGACAGGCAGTTTTAATTTGTAGGCCACATCATTGATGTGATTTAAGACATCACCGCACGCGAGCCTGAGAAGACAGGCGAGGAGCGGCGAGGAACCCCGTCGGAGGCGCGCCGGAGGCAGGCGACGGACGGGTGAGTATTTGCCGACGTGACAGTCACCTTTTGCTTTGATGACTGCTTTGCACACTCTTGGCATTCTCTTGATGAGCTTCAAGAGGTAGTCCCAGGAAATGGTCTTCTAACAATCTTAAAGGAATTCCCAGAGATGCTTAGCACTTGTTGGCCCTTTTGCTTTCACTCTGCCGTCCAGCTCACCCCAAACCATCTCGATTGGGTTCAGGTCTGGTGACTGTGGAGGCCAGGTCATCTGGCGTAGCACCCCATCACTCTCCTTCTTGGTAAAGTAGCCCTTACATAGCCTGGAGGTGTGTTTGGGGTCATTGTCCTGTTGAAAAATAAATGATGGTCCAACTAAATGCAAAGCGGATGGAATAGCATGCCGCTGCAAGATGCTGTGGTAGCCATGCTGGTTCATTATGCCTTCAATTTTGAATAAATCCCCAACAGTGTCACCAGCAAAGCACCCCCACACCATCACACCTCCTCCTCCATGCTTCACGGTGAGAACCAGGCATGTAGAGTTCATCCGTTCACCTTTTCTGCGTCGCACAAAGACACGGTGGTTGGAACCAAAGATCTCAAATTTGGACTCATTAGACCAAAGCACAGATTTCCACTGGTCTAATGTCCATTCCTTGGGTGCTTTAGCACAAACAAGTCTCTTCTGCTTGTTGCCTGTCCTTAGCAGTGGTTTCCAGGCAGCTATTTTACCATGAAGGTCTGCTGCACAAAGTCTCCTCTTGACAGTTGTTGATCAGATGTGTCTACTGCTAGAACTCTGTGTGGCATTGACCTGGTCTCTAATCTGAGCTTCTGTTAACCTGCGATTTCTAAGCCTGGTGACTCGGATAAACTTATCCTCAGAAGCAGAGGTGACTCTTGGTCTTCTTTCCTGGGACGTTCCTCATGTGAGCCAGTTTCTTTGTAGCGCTTGATGGTTTTGCAACTGCACTTGGGGACACTTTCAAAGTTTTCCCAATTTTTTGGACTGACTGACCTTCATTTCTTAAAGTAATGATGGACACTCGTTTTTCTTTACTTTGCTGCTTTTTTCTTGCCATAATACAAATTCTAACAGTCTATTCATTAGGACTATCAGCTGTGTATCCCCCAGACTTCTGCTCAACGCAACTGATGGTCCCAAACCCATTTATAAGGCAAGAAATCCCACTTATTAATAAATCTTAATTAAACTATACTTATGACTCCGCCCATTCCACCGACGCCCTTGTCATCTGCAAAAGAGTTAAAAAAAAACAATATTCCTCACCTTTCTGCAGAGATGCTGCTAATCCATTTGTACCACAATGGGTCTAGCTCTGCTACCTCTAGATGACAGGCTGCATGGCTGCATGATGCAACTGTACAGCCTGTCATCCAGCCGAGACAATGATCAGCATCTGCCACTGCTGCCCAATATCTTGCGATGAACTCGTAGGACCTGTTTGACATCAAAGTTCATGGTCCTATTGCTTTCAGAAAGGTCCTAGGAGTTCACAGCCAATGAACTCACTTCACCTTTCTGACATTAGAGTGAGCGCCATTGAAAATTTTCCTATTGCACTCGTGCTAACGTCAAAACGGTATCGGAGATATCAGTGTCCGTGTTTGTAATAGTTGTGGCACACATGGGGTGACTCGTGGGTCACATCAGTACCACACAGCAGGCGCAAGGGAGGCAGCAGTATAGTAAGCGCTGTTCCATAGCATCGGGGGCTGAAGACGACTCTCATCATTCTCCCCTGCTTTGCCAATGATCAGCTCGAGCAGGGGAGAATGATGAGAGTTGTATTCAATTGAGAACAATGACAACAGATGCTGGCTTTTGGGACTATTACTCCCAACAGCCTACATCTGCTGTCGCTAATAACAGTGACAGCAAGAGCGGCTGATGGAGGTAATCATCAGTCGCCGCCTGTGCTATAAATAAATAAATTAAAAATGGCATGGTTTCCCCTGTATTTTTGATAACTAGCCAGGCAAAACTCACAGCTGGGGGCTGCAACCCTCAGCTATCAGCTTCAGTAAGGCTAGTTATCAAGAATAGAGGGGTCCACAAGCTGTATTTTAATTTATTTAAATAAATAATTAAAAAAAGGCATCATGTCCCTTCATTTTTGACAACCGACGTTGCTAAAGCTGACAGCTTGAGGTTGGAATTCTCAGGCTGGTAAGGGGCCATTGGTATAGGCTCCCCCCTGCCTAGAAATAGCAGCCCACAGCCGCCCAGAAAAGGCGAATCTATTAGATGCGCCAATTCTGGTGCTTTGCCCGGCTCTTCCCACTTGCCCTGCAGTGGTGGCAAGTGGGGTTCTTACTAGTGGGGTTGATATCACCTTTGTATTTTCGGGTGACGCCAAGCCCATGGCTTAGTAATAGAGAGACTATCCATTGCTAATCCTATCGTTATATGGTAAGTAAACACACAGCAAGTCCTTTATTTGAAACAAGACTAAACACACATTTCCTTTTTTACTTAAAAATAACAAACAGTTATACTCACCTAACACCTAATTCAAACAACAATATCCTTCACCTGTCAGCCATTCTGTCCCATGCCATGATCCATGTTTGGGGGATAAAGAGTTTTCAACCTGGATGGTGCCAAGATGCGAACCATCCAGGCTGAGAACCGCTTGGCGAGCGCAACCTCAGTGGAGGTGACGTCATCTCAGTTACCTCCGGTCACTAAGGCTGCATACCCAGGTGGGATGAACTGTGGTGACCTCAGCACTGTGGAAAAGGGTCAGTGATGATGTCACTGCAGTTCAAGCTCAGTGACTTCACAGCAGATCACCGTGAGAATTTCTCACAGTGATTTGCGGTGAAGTCACTGAGCTTGAGCTATGGTAAACTCAGTGACTTTTTCCCACCATGCTGAGGTCACCGCAGTTCAGTCTGGCTGGGAACGCAGCTTCAGTACCCAAAGGTAACCTCACGGTGATGTCTTACAGGTCCTACAAATTCACTGCGAGATACTGGGCAGCAGTAGCAGATTCTGCTCAGTGTCTCTCCTGGATGACAGCCTGTATGCAACCATGCAGACTGCCATCTAGATGTAGCAGAGCTAGACCTGTCATGGAACAAATGGATTAGCAGCATATCTGTGGAAAGGTGAGGAATATTGTTTTTTATTTTTAACTCTTTTGCAGATGACAAGGGCATTGGTGGTATTGGCGAGGTCATTAGTATGGTTTAATTACAATTTATTAAAGGAGTCTGTGTAATTCTTTCAATTAAAGGACTTTATTCTGGTGTCTGTGTTTTCATACAATGTGATTATGGGGCTAGTAATGGGGTGTTTTATTGACACCTCTCCATTACTAACCTCAGGGCTTGATGTCACCAGACAATACAAAGGTGACATCAACCCCCAACTATCACCCCACTTGCCACTGGTACAGGGCAAGTGGGAAGAGCGAGGCTAAGTGCCAGAATTGGTACATCTTAAAGGTGTGCCTTTTCTGGGGCAGCTGAGAGCTAATGTTTTTAGCCTGGGGGCCAGTATCCATGGCCCCTTCCTAGGCTATTAACATCAGCCCACAGCTGTCTACACAGCCTTTGCTGGCTATCATTTATAGGGAGACCCTGCACAATTTTTCTAATAACCAATAAAGGCTAAGCATACAGCTGTGAGCTGATATTAATAGCCTGGGAAGCTCCATGGGTATTCCATCTTCACAGGCTATAAACATCTACCTCTAGCCGTCGGCTTTCCTTCTGCTAGTTAAGAAAATTACGTGGTTGCCCACACCATATTTTCATACCATAACTGCTGGTCATTTTACAGTACTATGAATGCTATAAAGACAAAACCCAAATAGCAATTGCTGAATTTCATTTTTCGGCTCAATTTCACCATACTTGGAATTTCTTTCCATTTTCCAGTACATTGAATAGTATAATGAATGAAGCCCATTAAAAGTGAAACCTTTTCTGCAAACAACAAGCCCTCATATGGCTTTTTGGGTGGAAAAATTAATAGCTATGGCTATTGAAAGAAGGGATGGAAGAAAACAAAACCACAAAACCAAAACAAATCACCATATCAGAAAGGATTAATGCACGTGGTTATATGATATAATTTAATATGATGCATACATACATACTTTATATAGAAAATGCTTCAATTACAGTTGTGGCCAAAAGTATTGACACCCCTGCAATTCTGTCAGACAATACTCAGTTTCTTCCTGAAAATGATTGCAAACACAAATTTTTTGGTATTATTATCTTCATTTAATTTGTCTTAAATGAAAAAACACAAAAATAATTGTCCTAAAGCCAAATTGGATATAATCCCACACCAAACATAAAAAAGGGGGTGGACAAAAGTATTGGCACTGTTCGAAAAATCATGTGATGCTTCTCTAATTTGTGTAATTAACAGCACCTCTAACTTACCTGTGGCACCTAACAGGTGTTGGCAATAATTAAATCACACTTGCAGCCAGTTGACATGGATTAAAGTTGACTCAACCTCTGTCCTGTGTCCTTGTGTGTACCACATTGAGCATGGAGAAAAGAAAGAAGGCCAAAGAACTGTCTGAGGACTTGAGAAACCAAATTGTGAGGAAGCATGAGAAATCTCAAGGCTACAAGTCCATCTCCAAAGACCTGAATGTTCCTGTGTCTACCGTGCGCAGTGTCATCAAGAAGTTTAAAGCCCATGGCACTGTGGCTAACCTCCCTAGATGTGGATGGAAAAGAAAAATTGACAAGAGATTTCAACGCAAGATTGTGCGGATGTTGGATAAAGAACCTCGACTAACATCCAAACAAGTTCAAGCTGCCCTGCTGTAATGATTATAAGGGATAACACAGGAGACTCTTTGCATGGAACAAGACAACTACAGGACACAGTGTTATAAGTGGTAAAGTCTATTTTATCACACAGTGATTCAAACAGGTGCAGAGAGAAACTCAAGTCCACAACACTGGGAGTAAATATTAAACGCAGCTTTGCAGTCTATAGGAAACTTCAGAGGAAAATGCAATCTCACAGAAAGTCTATGAAGCATAATTATTCTTGAGGATCCTTGGTAGTCCAAACACAGATAGATATGCTTATAAGGCAGTTCAAATAATATATTAGCACAACCAGGAAGGCCTGGGTAAAAGTCTCAGGTTTAAGCAGAGCAGTAGCAGCTTACATGTCCAGCAAATTCAGATGGAAACAAATACAAGCAGCCAGATGGAGGATTACTGGAAACCGATGTATGCAACAGAAACACAGAGCTGAGTAGCAGGATCTCCTCACAGGAGCAGGTGCAGGTGCAAAGCCAGGGAGTCATCAGGAGCTGGATGCAAGGCAGAATACTCTAGCACAGACTAAAGGCTGGGGTGGAGTTATATAGCAGGAAGACACAGTGCACATGAGACCAAAGACGCCATCTTGGAAAAGGGCAGTAATGCACAAAAGGTAATCAAAATGTTCAGAGTCCTGATATTACTCCCTCCTTAGAAGCGGCCTCAGGATGATCCTTGACCTGGTTTCTCAGGGAATCTTTGATGAAAACGAGAGATCTTCTGTTGGGCATTGATGTTTTCCAAAGCTTCCCAAGAGTCTTCCTCAGGGAGGCGCTCTGAGAATTGTATGAAAATTCGGCTAACGGCAGTAATTCCAACCAATCATCTTGGAGATGGCTAACAAAGCATCTTAGATATTGTTCCAATGTCTGGTTGGTACGCTCAGTCTGACCATTTGTCTGGGGATGGTAGGCGGAAGAGAGACAGACATTAATATTGAGTGCAGAGCAAAACCCCTTTCAGAATCTTGAAGTAAACTGTACGCCACGGTCAGAGATTATCTCATCTGGGACCCCATGCAGCCAGAAGACATTCTGAATAACCAAGTTCACTGTATCCTTAGCTGAGGGGAGGCCGGTGCATGGAACAAAATGAGCGGCTTTAGTCAGGCGATCAACTACTACCATGATCGTATTCATGTCCCCCGATGTAGGCAGCTCCACAATAAAGTCCATTGATATAGACCCCCAAGGTCGGGATGGAACAGGTAATGGTTGCAGGAGACCTGTAGGTGCCACGCGAGGAGTCTTGTAATGAGCACATACCTTGCAAGAGAGAACATAGTCCTTAGTATCCTTCAGGCAAGTTGGCCACCAGAAAAATCGGCTTAGGAACTCTTGTGTCTTCTGTACCCCTCTGTGACCAGCCAACTTGGAGTCATGTACCAACTTGAGGATCTGCAGACGGATAACCTCAGAGACATAGATACGTCGATCTCCGAACCACATGCCACCCTTAAAGACAAGATTAATATTAACAGGTGGGTTGGCCAGAAATACATCACCGTCATAAGCCTCCCTGCACTCCTTCCACAAGTCCCGATCGTGGCTAACTCTGATGAAATTGGTATCAGATAGAATGGTCTTGGACGGGGCTCCAGGTACGGAACCGCAGCATGGATTCGGGATAAAGCATCAGCCTTCCCATTACAAGAACCTGGACGGTACAAGATAAAATTAAATTGATTTAAAAATAAATTCCAACGAGCCTGATGAGGAGAAAGACATCTAGCGGATCTGAGGAACTCTAAATTGCGATGGTCAGTAAGCACTACGATCTGTTGTGCAGCTCCTTGCAGATGATGCCTCGATTCCTTGAAAGCCGCAATAATAGCCAGCAATTCCTTGTCTCCCACATCGTAATTCTTCTCTGCTGAGGTTAGTCTAGGGGAAAAGAAAGCACAAGGATGTAGCAGACCTTTCTCTCCAGTTCTTTGGGAGAGAATAGCCCCCAAGGCATTATCAGAAGCATCCACCTCCACAATGAAAGAAAGTGTTGGATCTGGGTGTATCAACAGCGGTGCTGAGGTGAAACAGATCTTAAGCTGATCAAACGCTTCTTGAGCCTGTGATGACCACTTAAAGGGCTTTTCCTTCTTTGTCAATTAAGTAATTGGACTGACAATATCAGAAAAATTTTGAATGAAGCGTCTGTAGAAATTTTCAAAATCAATAAAACGTTGGACCTCCTTAACGTTCTTGGGTACCGGCCAGTCAAGGATAGCCTGAATCTTACCAGATTCCATGTTCAGCCCCTGGGGAGAGATGATATAACCTAAGAACTGTATCTCAGAACGATGGAACTCGCATTTCTCTGGCTTGATATACAGATGGTTCTCTTTCAGACGTCTTAAAACAGCTTTGACATGTTCTTCATGTTCCTGTAGAGAGTCAGAAAAGATTAGAATATCGTCCAAATAGATCACCACAAACTGGTCCCACAAATCTCTGAAAATGTCATTAGCAAGGTGTTGAAACATTGCAGAAGCATTACAAAGCCCGAAGGGCATCACAAGATATTCAAAGTGTCCATACCGGCATCGGAATGCTGTCTTCCACTCATCCCCTGGATGAATCCGCACCAAATTATAAGCCCCACGAAGATCCAGTTTAGAGAACACCTTAGCATGGCGGACTCTTTCCAGTAATTCGGGAATCAGAGGCAAAGGGTAACGGTTCCGTACGGTTACCTTATTGAGCTCTCGATAGTTCACACAGAGTCTCAGGGACCCATCCTTCTTCTTTACAAAAAATATAGGTGCCCCTGCTGGTGAAGAAGAAGGACGTGTGAAGCCTTTGGCCAGATTTTCATCAATATACTCCTTTAAGGCTTGAAGCTCAGGTGCCGCCAAAGAATATACGTTACCAAAAGGAATAGCTGCCCCAGGAAGCAACTCAATGGGACAGTCATAATGCCTGTGTGGAGGAAGCTGATCTGCATTCTTCTTGTCACAGATGTCAGAGAACTCTTTATATGCTGAAGGTAAAGTAAATACCTGTATCAGTGGTTCCGTAGCTGTGGACTCGGGAACAGCTTCAGTTAATGCTGAGTTGCTCCTTGTTGGAAAGATAATTTCCTTGGTCTCCCAGTTGATAGTTGGATCGGTGGTTCCGTAGCTGTGGACTCGGGGACAGCTTCAGTTAATGCTGAGTTGCTCCTTGTTGGAAAGATAATTTCCTTGGTCTCCCAGTTGATAGTTGGATTCTGAGAACGGAGCCAAGGGATGCCTAAAATCACAGGAAAATGAGGAGAAGAAATTAACAAGAAAGAGAGTTGCTCTTGATGATTAGGCTCCAACAAAATCTTAAGGGGTGCAGTCTCCTGATCCACAGGCCCGGAGATTAAAGGTGACCCATCCACTGTTTCCATGGTAATTGGAGAGGCTCTTTGCTGAATTTCAATGCCATATTCCTTTGCAAATGCGATATCCATGAAATTGCCACCTGCACCAGAGTCAATCATAGCTGCACTGGAAATCCACTGTCTTGTACACAGGATCTTAATTGGGAGAGAACAGTGAGAGTTCTTTTCATTTAGCTCCTTGGCTGGTGAAGTCATAGAAAGTGAATTGAATACAGCGTTTAAAGCAGGCTACATTCAGAGATGTCAGATTCATCATCATAGTTGTCATACTCCCCTACTGCTGCTAGCACCTTGTTAGGCCGCTTGGGACACTTGGGACAGTTGATTAGAAAGTCGTCAGACTGGCCACAGTAGAAACATAGACTTTCTCGAAGGCGATGCTCCCGGCGCTCATTACTCTCGCACCCCTGAACAGAATCAATTTGCATGGGCACCTCCTCTACCTCTCGAGATGTTTTACCTGCAGGCTCTTTGGATGGAAGGGAAAAGTTAGAAATACGGTTATATGCAGCAAACTTCTCCTGCCTACGCTCAGTAAGGCGAATGTTAATGCGCACACAATGCTGTATAAATGTTTCTAGCTCTTGTGGTGATTCAGAGCGAGCTAATTCATCCTTTACAATGCTAGACAAACCCCTTTTAAAAATAGGTAATTGTGCATAACTGTCCCAATTAGTATCTACCGCTAATCTCCTGAATTCAGTAGCATACTCAATAACAGAACGTTTAGCCTGGCGTAAAGACAATAAAGCAGATTCAGCGGTTGCACGGCGATTAGGGTCATCAAACATTAATGCCATAGCGGCCAAAAAATCGTCCAAATTATTTAACCGCGGGTCACGAGACTCAATCATCGGATTCGCCTAGGCGAGCGCTCGTGCGGTCAGCAGCATTATTACACACAACACTTTGGATCTATCATTAGGAAAACGGTCAGCATGCACATTAAAATATAGCATACATTGATTCACAAAGCCACGAAATTTGTCGCGATCACCATTAAATCTGAATGGGGGCAACTTAAGTGGGCTAGCTGGTGGCGGTTGCCCAGATGGTAAAGTCGCTTGTGCAGCCATTTGCGTGCTTATGTCCTGAAAAGCCCGTCCAAACTGGGACTCTATGCCAGCAAGTATGTTTTCCTGGGCTGCCATGCGGGTGCTTAAGTCCTGCAAAGTTTGTCCAAACACTTGCTGATTGTGTTCAAAGCTTCCAAACTTCTTTTGCAGACCTTCCACATCTTTCTGCAGTGATCTAATTATGGAGAACACCTGCTCTAGTCTGCTTTCTGCAGTCATTGTTCCAGCAGTCTCCTCTTTTGAGGCTAGAGTATCCTGTAATGATTATAAGGGATAACTCAGGAGACTCTTTGCATAGAACAAGACAACTACAGGACCCAGTTTTATAAGTGGTAAAGTCTATATTATCACACAGTGATTCAAACAGGTGCAGAGAGAAACTCAAGTTAACAACACTTGGAGCAAATATTAAATGCAGCTTAGCAGTCTATAGGAAACTTCAGAGGAAAATGCAATCAAACAGAAAGTCTATTAAACACAATTATTCTTGAGGATACTTGACACGAATAAGTCCTTGGTAGTCCAAACACAGATAGATATGCTTATAAGGCAGTTCAAATAATATCTTAGCACAACCAGGCCTGGGTAAAAGTCTCAGGTTTAAGCAGAGCAGCAACAGCTTACATGTCCAGCAAATGCAGATGGAAACAAACACAAGCAGCCAGAAGGAGGATTACTGGAAACTGATGTATGCAGCAGAAACTCAGAGCTGAGTAGCAGGATCTCCTCACAGGAGCAGGTGCAGGTGCAAAGCCAGGGAGTCATCAGGAGCTGGATGCAAGGCAGAATACTCTAGCACAGACTAAAGGCTGGGGTGGAGTTATATAGCAGGAAGACACAGTGCACATGAGACCAAAGACGCCATCTTGGAAAAGGGCAGTAATGCACAAAAGGTAATCAAAATGTTCAGAGTCCTGACACCTGGAGTTTGATGGTACAACAGTGTCAACCCGTACTATCCATCGGCATCTGAAGGAAAAGGGACTGTATGGTAGGAGACCCAGGAAGACCCCACTTCTTACCCCGAGACATAAAAAAGACAGGCGGGAGTTTGCCAAAACTTACCTGAAAAAGCCTAAAACATTTTGGAAGAATGTTCTCTGGTCAGATGAGACAAAATTAGAGCTTTGTGGGCAAAGGCCCAATGTGAGAAAGCTGGGTCTCCCACAGAGTTCATGGGTCTTCCAGCAGGACATTGACCCAAAACACACTTCAAAAAGCACTAGAAAATGGTTTGAGAGAAAGAACTGGAGACTTCTAAGGTGGCCAGCAATGAATCCAGACCTGAATCCCATAGAACACCTGTGGAGAGATCTAAAAATGGCAGTTTGGAGAAGGCACCCTTGAAATATCAGGGACCTGGAGCAGTTTGCCAAAGAAGAATGGTCTAAAATTCCAGCAGAGCATTGTAAGAAACTCATTGATGGTTACCGGAAGCGGTTGGTCGCAGTTATTTTGGTTAAAGGTTGTGCAACCAAGTATTAGGCTGAGGGTGCCAATACTTTTGTCTGGCCCATTTTTGGAGTTTTGTGTGAAATGATCAATGTTTTGCTTTTTGCTTCATTCTCTTTTGTGGTTTTTCATTTAAGACAAATTAAATGAAGATAATAATACCAAAGAATTTGTGTTTGCAATCATTTTCAGGAAGAAACTGAGTATTATCTGACAGAATTGCAGGGGTGTCAATACTTTTGACCACAACTGTATATGAATCAGATTTGGCAAGACATCAAGCAAGTGGAGTTAATATGTCTAATGGAACTAATGAGCCAAAAATAGCACAAAGAATGAATATGCATTTGTTTCACTAGCTGATGTGACAGTGGACTTGACTTGATAAGTAATGAGAGGAGCGGTATATAAATAAGTGCATTTTCTTGTAAATTCCAATTAAGTAAGCATAGCACAACCTAATACATGTTTCTGGGATTCATCTTTATAAAAGCTAGAAATAACTTTTGTTACTGTGATATGCAGATGTGTGTCTCCATGTAACGCATAAAAGAATCAGACAAATTAGCTCTGATTTAATGTAAAATTCAGAACAGGGTAAACATTTGTTTTAACCCTTGGGCCAAAGCATAGCAATGGATCCTTGCATCTGTTAAGTTCTTTCATCTAGCCAGTACCCCAAATACCAACAATGTTGCTGGTGATTTTTGGTATTTGCAGAGCTACAAACAACATATGCATGATGGACTATGGTGGAGCGACGCTTAGTCAGGTAGTTGAATATTGTATTTTTATTCTTGTACCATCCCATGTCCATTAATAATATATTTCAAAGTAGTGGACAATCCCTTTAAGGCTGTATGCCCACTATGAGTTTTGGTGAGTTTTCTACACTATGCAATTTTGCTGCATAGAAAATGCAACAGTTTACAATTTCAGCAGAGTGGTTGGGGGTTTATAGAAATCTGCCTGCTGTGCATTTTTTTGCTGAGCATAAACTGGCACGTTTGAAAACTACAGGGTGGGCCATTTATATGGATACACCTAAATAAAATGGGAATGGTCGGTGATATCATCCTCCTGTTTGTGGCATATTAGTATATTGGAGGGAAAATCTTTTCAAGATGGGTGGTGACCATGGTGGCCATTTTGAAGTTGGCCATTTTGGATCCAACTTTATTTTTTTCCAATGGGAAGAGGGTCATGTGACACATCAAACTTATGGAAAATTTCACAAGAAAAACAATGGTGTGCTTGGTTTTAACATAACTTTATTCTTTCATGAGTTATTTACAAGTGACCACTTTTAAAATGTAAAACAACAAATGAATCCGCGCTGGAGGGTAAAGAAGGGAAATAGTTATAATTACAAACAACTGCTGTGACAGTGGAGCACACACCACATTACGTACCATAAACAATTGCACCCCCCCGTGTAGTGAAGCGACCCCAATACAACCAGGACCGGAGCCTGAACTGCTGGCCGTACAAATAATGTCGTGCACAGTAGAAGGACTCACCGTCAGAGAATGCAACGCCGGGTAGCTGCTGGAATGTAAAGGCACCGACAGAGGATGTAGCGCCGGGTAGCGTGCTGGATGCAGTCCGGTCAGGGAAGGTGGGTCCGGCGTGTGGAAAAGCTGACAGGAGGGCAGGCGGGTAGAGATGGTATGCCGCACTGCAACCAGGTGGTTGCAGAAGCTACGTAGAGCCAGGGAAAGCCCGGGCAGGTGGCGTCCCTGGATACAAGCGGGAAGAGGGGGAATAGCTGGCACGAGGCTCAGCGTGTGACGTCACACAAATGGTACGGGGCAGCGCAGAGACCAAAAAGCCGACGTGTTTCGAAGGAGTTGCGTCCTTCTTCATCAGGGTTACCGGTCTCTGGATGCACCCAGACATATAAGCCCCAAAAGTGTCAATCAAAGTTTAAAACCTGCCCATTTAACCCACTATGGTCGTAACTGTTATATTTATGTTAGCTGCAGAGCCACAAAAAACATAGCACCTTAGACTACAACAAAAAAGTATAAAAGTGAGAATAGTGACCCCTAAACATTGTGCACAGATTAATATGACAATAGTCAGTTAAAAGAAACATATGATATATATATAAGCATATGTCCATGCTCTACTCATTGGGATTGAGATAAGCCAGTTATCACTGCATGAACTAACACGTAAAAACAAGCCTTTAATAAATAAATAACATATAAAAAATATATATATAATATAAAAATAGTAAATAAAGGGCATATTAAAAAGGGGGGAGGTACGGAATATACCCAGCAATACCTAAAAGAAAAAAATAGATATAAATAATAAATAAATGCTGAGACAGTGCTAAAAAGTACTAGAAGAGTACTGCAAGAATGCTAAAAAAGAGAGAGAGAGAAGGGGGAGGGGGGAAAAGAGAATGGAGGGGGGGTTACTACCCCCTTACCTTGCATGCTTTTATAGAAACTGTGTCTGAACCTATATAGCCTGTACTTTCCGGGCTGGTTCTTAGCTGAAATGACCACAAAAAATGGGTAGAGACCAATAACAGGGGTAGCGAGAAAAACATTTAAAAAGCATATATTTCTAACCCATGGTTAAGGCCTTTGGGGGCAAGGCTATCCAGGGTAAAAATCCACTGGGATTCAGACCTAGACATAGATTTTATTAAATTTCCCCCTCTTAAGCTCTGTCTGACCCTTTGGATTCCAGGAAGATAACACCCTTAGTAGATTTATTATGGCTTTCACTGAAATGGCTCGACAGTGGGTGACCCATAAAGCCTTTCTTAATGTTCATCAAATGTTCTTTGATCCGGACCATGAGGGGCCTCTTAGTGCGGCCTACATATAATTTTTTGCATGGACATTCGATAAGGTAGATGACCTTAGTGGTGGAGCAGGTAATAGTGTCTCTGATGCTGAATTCATTCCCAGCATCAGAGTCAGTAAAAGTGGAGCGGCATACTTTCTCAAAAGATGTCTGCCGACACCCAAAGCAAAACCCGCAGGGTGTAAAACCTGCCCTCCTGGTACTAGTGGCTCCAGCCAGGTGCCTGCAGTTGGAGACATGTTTAGTAGTGGGGGCTATAATGTTACCCAAGGATTGGGCCTTCCTGAACACAAATCTAGGTATGTCTGGCAGAAGCTCCCCTATAATTTTGTCAATTTGGAGCACCGACCAATGTTTCTTGATGATAGACCTAAATTTGGTGTGCCCTACATGAAACTGGGTGACAAACGGTAACTGCCAGATTTGGTCATGGATGGTATTAGACTCATTAATGGGTTTCACTTTATGTATCAAAGAGTCCCTGGGTATTACCATAACGTCCCTCTTTGCTCGTTCCAACAGTGAATTGGGGTAACCTTTGTCCAGGAACTGCTGAGTCAGAATGTCCAAATCCCTATTATAGTCCTCCAAGGTGGTACAATTTCGTCTGATTCTTGTGTACTGACCCTTAGGGATATTTGTCAGCCAGAGCGGTAGATGACAGCTGGAAATATCAATAAAACTGTTGGAATCCACCTCTTTCCTAAAACAGTTAGTAGCCGGCCGTCCTCTATGTATATGCTAAGGTCCAAAAAATTGATCTTAGTCATGCTGATTGTGGGTGTAAACTCAAGTCCGAAGCTGTTAGTATTTAGGTTTGATATAAATGACTCCAAATCTTTCTTGGAGCCGTTCCAGACGAACAGCACATCGTCATTGAAGCGGCGCCACAGGACCAAACCTGTGCGTAGATTGCCTGAGGAGAAGATACCTGATTCCTCCCATTTGGCCACAAACAAGTTGGCGTAACTGGGGGCAAACCGTGTGCCCATGGCAGTACCACAGGTCTGTAATAAGAAGTCTCCTTCGTACCAAAAATAATTATGTTGTAAAATAAATTGAATGCATTCTTCGATGAATTTGACCTGGGTGTCCGGATATATCCCTAAAGTTTGGAGGTATTGGCCTGCAATCTGGCAACCCATTTTTTGATCAATCACCGTGTACAGTGATTTTATATCTAGGGTGCCTAAAAAATAGTTTGGTTCCCATTTGACCCTCTCTAGGACTTGAAGGATGTGACCAGTGTCCTTAAGATAGGCCGGTATGAGTTGCATGCACTTCTGTAGGTGCATGTTCACATACTGGGACAAATTTGCTGTCAGGCTATTGATCCCTGAAATAATAGGCCTGCCCAGAGGACGGGTCGTACTTTTATGTATCTTGGGGATATGATAAAAGATGGCTAAACTCGGATCTCTGTTAAATACAAATTGAAACTCTTTTTTATTCAATAAACCCAGTGATTGGCCTTTAATACACAAAATTTTCAATTGTTTGAAAAATTAGGGTGTAGGGTCACTTTTCAGTTTTCTATACGTGATAGCATCACTAAGCAGGCGGACAGATTCTTCATGATACATGACTTGGTCAAGAACAACAATGCCCCCTCCCTTGTCCGCTGGAAGAATGATAATTTTATTGTTATTCTGTATGTCTTTAATTGCTTTTTTCTCTAGATTACTAAGATTACAGGGTGCAAACCTGGTCTTCCTGTTTTTTAATTTCCTGATGTCATTTGTAACCAGTCGGTCAAAAGTTAAAAATGTCTCCGACTGTTCCTGGATAGGGTTAAAGGTGGAAGGATTGGCTAGTGTAGTGTGAATATAAGTATCACGGTTGGGATTAGCATTATATGTGGGCCGCACTAAGAGGCCCCTCATGGTCCGGATCAAAGAACATTTGATGAACATTAAGAAAGGCTTTATGGGTCACCCACTGTCGCACCATTTCAGTGAAAGCCATAATAAATCTACTAAGGGTGTTATGTTCCTGGGAATCCAAAGGGTCAGACAGAGCTTAAGAGGGGGAAATTTAATAAAAGCTATGTCTAGGTCTGAATCCCAGTGGATTTTTACCCTGGATAGCCTTGCCCCCAAAGGCCTTAACCATGGGTTAGAAATATATGCTTTTTAAATGTTTTTCTCACTACCCCTGTTATTGGTCTTTACCCATTTTTTGTGGTCATTTCAGCTAGGAACCAGCCCGGAAAGTACAGGCTATATAGGTTCCGCCACAGTTTCTATAAAAGCATGTAAGGTAAGGGGGTAGTAACCCCCCCCCCCTCCATTCTCTTTCCCCCCCCCCCCCTCCCCGTTCTCTCTCTCTCTTTTTTAGCATTCTTGCAGTACTCTTTTAGAACTTTTTAGCACTGTCTCAGCATTTATTTATTATTTATATCTATTTTTTTCTTTTAGGTATTGCTGGGTATATTCTGTACCTCCCCCCCTTTTTTATATGCCCTTTATTTACTATTTTTATATTATATATATATTTTTTATATGTTATTTATTTATAAAAGGCTTGTTTTTACGTCTTAGTTCATGCAGTGATAACTGGCTTATCTCAATCCCAACGAGTAGAGCATGGACATATGCTTATATATATATCATATGTTTCTTTTAACTGACTATTGTCATATTAATCTGTGCACAATGTTTAGGGGTCACTATTCTCACTTTTATACTTTTTTGTTGTAGTCTAAGGTGCTATGCTTTTTGTGGCTCTGCAGCAAACATAAATATAACAGTTACAACTATAGTGGGTTAAATGGGCAGGTTTTAAACTTTGATTGACACTTTTGGGGCTTATATGTCTGGGTGCATCCAGAGACCGGTAACCCTGATGAAGAAGGACGCAACTCCTTCGAAACACGTCGGCTTTTTGGTCTCTGCGCTGCCCCGTACCATTTGTGTGACGTCACACGCTGAGCCTCGTGTAAGCTATTCCCCCTCTTCCCGCTCGTATCCAGGGACGCCACCGGCCGGGGCTTTCCCTGGCTCTACGTAGCTTCTACGGCATACCATCTCTACCCGCCTGCCCTCCTGTCAGCTTTTCCACACGCCGGACCCACCTTCCCTGACTGGACTGCATCCAGCACACTACCCGGCGCTACATCCTCTGTCGGTGCCTTTACATTCCAGCAGCTACCCGGCGTTGCATCCTCTGTCGGTGAGTCCTTCTACTGTGCACGGCATTATTTGTACGGCCAGCAGTTCAGGCTCCGGTCCTGGTTGTATTGGGGTCGCTTCACTACACGGGGGGGTGCAATTGTTTATGGTACGTAATGTGGTGTGTGCTCCACTGTCACAGCAGTTGTTTGTAATTATAACTATTTCCCTTCTTTACCCTGCAGCGCGGATTCATTTGTTGTTTTTCATTTTTGGTAGTTTATTGACAGTGGTGGCACCTCCGTGTCTTTGTCTCCTTACAGCTGAGGGCTCTTATCCCATTATATGAGGTAGCGCGTGTGTATTATTTGTTTGTTCACTTTTAAAATGTGTTTAAAGTGCTGCCCATTGTGTTGGATTGTCAAAGCAACCCTCTTCTTCCACTCTTGACACACTGATAGCAACATTGTGGAAGAAATGCTAGCACAAACTTCCATTATCCGTTTTTTCAGATGCTGCACATCTCGTATCTTCACATCATAGGCAATTGCCTTCAAATGACCCCAAAGATAAAAGTCTAAGGTGGTTAGATAAGGAGACCTTGGTGGCCAATAAACTGGCCCAGGACAACCAATCCACTTTACAGGAAACTGTTCATGAAGGAATGCTCGGACTTGACACCCATAATGTGGTGGTGCACCATATTATGGGTGTCAGGTCCGAGCATTCCTATATGAACAGTTTTAGTCCCAAATTCGTAAATTTCACAATGTATAATAGGAAAAAAACAGAACCAATAAATTGGCACACAATTTCTTCCCAACACAAAGATACCACACATGTGGTCAAAAAATGCTGTTTGGGCACAGGGATCAGAAAGTAAAGAACGCAATTTACAGTAACTTGTAGAGTGTAAATTTGACTGGAATAGATACTGTGTACCATATTGTAGTTGTAGAGCCCCTTACATGGCATAACAGCAGAAACCCCTGACAAATCTCCCTTCTTTGGAAACTATACTCCTCTAGGAATGCACTGAGCATTTTTTACTAACAGGTGATTAACAAAACTTTATACAATTAGATGAGAAAACCCAAAATTTTATTTTTCCCAATAAAATACTGTGTTATCATCAAATGTATAATTTCCACGAGAATCGGAGAAAATAGACCATATAACTTGTTAAGCAATTTTTACTGTAAGTCGTGGTACCCCATATGTGATTATGTGCTACTGTTTGAGCACATGACAGGGATGGAATGGAAAGGAGCACTACTTGGCTTCTGGAAAGCGGATTGTGAGCTCCATTAGCCGAACGGTGAAAGAAAAGCGGAAATCCCCGTAATTGACTCCATAATGGAAACTTTGCTGCTGAAGAAATTCATCTTGTAGTGAAATGAGTATTTTTAACACACAGGTAGAATTTTATATAATTGAGATGTGGACATATATTTTTTTGTTGCAAATTTGTCAGTTACACGAGGGTTAGTAGGTGAAACCCCACATTTTATTGCCCAGTTTCTCACAAACTATTATTTGGCCACATGTCAAGGTTAAGATGGAAATGGCGCTATTTGGCTTTTGGAGCCCCACAATAGTTTGCGGGGTGACATATGCTGAGCTCATAAGGTGTCAGAGCAGCAGAAAAAAACAACATTTACCCCATTGTAAAAACTGCACCTCCGAATAAATTATTCTACAGCTGCAGCAACAATTTTGTAACATCCACACCAGGCTTTTATTATGGAGAGTTGCAAATATGCCAGTTTAGTGCTGATAAATTGGGCCCTCATACAATGTAGCACCCCCATACATTGTGCCCAGCTTGTGCTTCTGGAGGCATACACCCCATAAATTGTTAGTTGGGCTCTCACCACTAAAATAATGTCAAACAAGTGGCGGCTTATTGCAATTTAGGCACAGCAAGACTCAGACAGAGGACGAATTTGGATTTGGGGGAGCAGATATCACTGGATTTTAATTGAGGGTGTGGGAGCAATATTTCTATTCTAGAGACTTTTTTCTACCAGTAACATAAGAATCCTCTATATTTCCAGAGAGAAATGACGGATCACAGTGGAGGCTGGTTTTGTGTGGGATAAGTTAGGGTTTTTATTGGAAACAATTCGGGGTATATAATATTTTTTTAGCCCGTCCAGAATAAGGCTGGGGTCACATTCTTGTGCTGAGTGCTGAACACTTAAAAAAAAATATGATGGAACCACTTATCATCATGAGGTAGATGGAGACAGTTTTGACTCTTTTTGCAGTCTGTTCCAGGGGAATCCATCTTTTTATGCATTCACAGAATGGTGCTCCTCCACACTGCTGCTCTTAAAAGACATAAAAAATGTTCAAAGTGTCTCCATCTGCCTGGGGGTTTAATCTGAATCACCATTGTTTGGGATATATATGGAAGTCTCAAACAAAGCATTCAGCAGAGCCCACAGGATAAATGTATAAATTTTGAATAAATCCCCAACAGTGTCACCAGCAAAGCACCCCCACACCATCACACCTCCTCCTCCATGCTTCACGGTGGGATCCAGGCATGTAGAGTTCATCCGTTCACCTTTTCTGCATCGCACAAAGACACGGTGGTCGGAACTAAAGATCTCAAATTTGGACTCATCAAACCAAAGCACAGATTTCCGCTGGTCTAATGTCCATTCCTTGTGTTCTTTAGCCCAAACAAGTCTCTTCTGTTTGTTGCCTGTCCTTAGCAGTGGTTTCCTAGTAGCTATATTACCATGAATGCCTGCTGCACAAAGTCTCCTCTTAACGGATGTTGTAGAGATGTGTCTGCTGCTAGAACTCTGTTTGGCATTGACCTGGTCTCTAATCTGAGCTTCTGTTAACCTGCGATTTCTGAGGCTGGTGACTCAGATAAACTTATCCTCAGAAGCAGAGGTGACTCTTGGACTTCCTTTCCTGGGGCGGTCCTCGTGTGATCCAGTTTCTTTGTAGTGCTTGTTGGTTTTTGCCACTGCACGTGGGGACACTTTGAAAGTTTGCCCAATTGTTCGGACTGACTGACCTTCATTTCTTAAAGTAATGATGGCCACTCGTTTTTCTTTACTTAGAATTTGTATTATGGCAAGAAAAAAGCAGCTAACAGTCTATTCAGTAGGACTATCAGCTGTGTATCCACTAGACATCTGCTCAACACAACTGATGGTCCCAACCCCATTTATAAGGCAAGAAATCCCACATATTAAACCTGACAGGGGACACCTATGAAGTGAAAACCATTCCCGGTGACTACCTCTTGAAGCTCATCAAGAGAATGCCAAGAGCGTGTAAAGCAGTCATCCAAGCAAAAGGTGGCTACTTTGACGAACCTAGAATATAAGACATAATTTCAGTTGTTTCACACTTTTTTGTTAAGTATATAATTCCACATGTGTTAATTCATAGTTTTGATGCCTTCAGTGTGAATTTACAATTTTCATAATCAGGAAAATACAGAAAAATCTTTAAATGAGAAGGTGTGTCCAAACTTTTGGTCTGTACTGTACATTTTTTTCAATCACTTTTTATTCAGATTATTAAGATGCAGAATGAACAAAAAACATCAATTCAATCATTTTTATTTTTTGCGTGGTTCACCAGGCGGTAAAAGTAATAAGACCAATTTACTCTTAAGGTCAGTATGATTACAGCAATATCCAGTTTATATCATTTTTTTATGAATTGCTACTTTTATACACTATAAACATTATTTTACAAACATTGACTTGTTTTTGCATCATCATATTCTGAGAGCTGTAAAAATTGGTATTTAATGAACCATAGTAGGGCCTGCTTTTTGTGGGAAGTTTTGGTGTTTTCATTTAAATAATTTTTTGCTCATGCATTTTTTATCTTTTTTTATACAAATTTCTGTGTCAGTATGATGTGAAAAAGTGAAATTTTTTTCTTTTTTTTTTTTCCTTTTACAGTATTCGCCATAAGGAATAAATAATGTGCCAGTTAAATTGTTAAATTGGTCAGGTCATTTTGAATTTGGCGATCGCAATTATGTGTACTTTTTTTATTTAGTTTTGGTTTGAAAGCAAAAGCTGCAGTTTTAGTTGCAAAACAGCTTTTCTTAATTTGTGTGTGCTATTTTGTGTGGGTTTTTTTATTTTTATTTTTAGACATTTTATGTAAGTCATTTTTCATTAAATTCCAATGTGAGACATATATTCTATGCATAATAATGTATATTTTTTTACTTTAATCTCTGGTCTTATGCATTGCAGATTTTGTGTAATGTATTGCTTGAGACCTGTCAGAGTCTCATTTTGGCACAGCCTTTCAGACTCTGCTAATGGGTTTGTGCACACTGGTGTATATTACGGAGGAGTGTGAGAAAACACTGCATGCACTCTGCCCAATCTTCCTATATGAATCAGTGCTCATCTGCGAGTTTTTTCTCAGCTCTAATTGGACTGAGGAAAAAAAATTGCATCACACTTGCCAATGAAAATCACCATGCTTGTGCCTTCCAGTTTTTATGCATAGATCTCGAGGAAACCCAACATTTCATAAGACAAGTACAGTAAATTCTTCCTCTTGGGATTGTCCTTCCCGATTTCCCTGGTGCAATGGCAGTCGGGGTAATGGTTTTGGGGGTTGATGTCAGTCGACATCAAGCATTAATCTTCGGTTTACTAACCCAGTTTAACAAAGTTAAAAGAAAAATACACAGAAACAGATTTTATTTTATCCTCCTGACTTTAGGGCTTTTTCAACAATTTATTAAAAAAACACACACCCATCTAGCCCAAGGATTCTGATGTGGTTCACCGAATCCGAAGTAATCCACAAATGGGAACCTGAAAGATATAAAAATAGAGAGGAAGATAAATCTAAACAAGAACACTCCCTTATTCACAAATTATTTTTTAAATTATTCCCACAGCATCCAACGATTTTGTACTGCAACCTAAGGAGCGTAATTCTGAGAGTGTTTTTTCAGGGCAGCCATGTCACACTGAACTCTATGAGACTTGATGACTCTGATGAGCAGTGTAATTATTGAAGTCTTAGCTGTTCAGAGCCGCCGGTTCTCGCATGAGCCACCAACTTTGATTCTTTACTGCAACCATAGGTCACTCCATGTCATGTCTCTTGAATGATGATGTTACTGAGTTACTGATGTCATTGCTTGTGAGACATGACCGGGAGTGACATATGAAGCACTGTTCTCAAAATGATGCTCCATAGGTTCCAGTACAGAATTGGTAGACATCGTGGGAATGCTGTGGATTACACTCGTGGTAAAAATTGTTGGTACCCCTCGTTTAATGAAAGAAAACCTCACAATGGTCACAGAAATAACATGAATCTGACAAAAGTAATCATAGAAAAAAATCGATGAAAATGAACAAATGAAAGTCAGAGATATTGCTTTTCAACCATGCTTCCACAGAATTTTTGTAAAAATAAAACTCATGAAATAGGCCTGGACAGAAATGATGGTACCATTAACTTAATATTTTGTTGCACAACCTTTTCAGGCAATCACTGCAATCATACGATTTCTGCAACTGTCAATGAGACTTCTGTACCTCTCGACAGGCATTTTGACCCACTCCTCAAGAGCAAACTGCTCCAGTTGTCTCGTGTTTGAAGGTTGCCTTTTCCAGATGGCATCTTTCAGCTCTTTCCAAAGATGCTCAATAGGATTTAGGTCAAGGCTCATGGAAGGCCACTTCAGAATAGTCCAATGTTTTCCTATTAGCCATTCTTGGGTGTTTTTATCTCTGTGTTTTGGGTCATTATCCTGTTGCAAGACCCATGACCTGTGACTGAGACCAAGCTTTCTGACACTGGGTAGCACATTTGAATAGCACTCGCATGACATAATTTGAATCATACAGATTCCACTTGTTCAACTTTTCCCAAGCAATATATGAGAATTTTTTTTACACTAATGAGAGGGAGCCCTACAGCTGAGTCAGGCCACCATACGCTGGGATAATGAGATGACCTCAGGGTACCATGGTAGCGATCGGTACCCACAATTGCGATTGCAGGGGGTTGATCGAGCCATAGGAGGTCTTTTAACTGCCTTTTAACCTTTTAAATACATTAGTATCTAAAGGAATTAGTTGGTCCCGATCGATTCCAAAACTGGTAAGAGCCAATACCGCTGTCATGTACAGCTGTAACCCATGGGAACTGTGTCCCTACATTGGGGGGGTTGTTAGATTAAACTGACCACCATTTTAAAACGGCGGTAAGGAATAAGGTACCGTAATAACCGCCGCTTTAATGCATATTGGTGGACGGTAAGTGACCTGCAATCTATAGAACGGGGAGCCGTTCAACAGGGAGATTGTGTCTCAGTGCATTATTATATGGTTTAACTATATCACTATGTTGCTTACGCCAATATAGTTAAGAATGGCAGAAGCTCCAATAGGGCCCCTCAGAGCACAGAGCCTGGGGCATTTGCCTCTTCTGTCCCCCCCCCCCGGTAGCTATGCTATACTAGTTGGAATATGATCTTAGCAATTATTTGTGTGTGGATGTTTACTAAATAGTTTGCAATAAAGTCATGAAAATATATATTTTTTCTTCTTGGCGATTTATCTGTTGAATTACCGGGCATAGCCATGTGGAGATTTACTTCACAGTTCATTAAAATACCCACCATTGCTGCTAAGCTCCTTCTTGTTAATAAAATACTAGATTGTATACTGGGGAAATGTTCTACTACTGTCTAGACAAATATTACTGATCCACAGGGATCAATAGCAATTGTGTGCACTACAGCTAGAGAGTACAAGATCTGAGCATGTCACTGCTGGGCATTGGTAAGCTGAAGCTTAACCAGTTGTAGAAGAAATCACACAGTCCGAGATTTAATCAGATCATATCAGGATTTGTCCTTTCAATCAGATGCAATAGTACAATGGGTCAGTATCAAGGTTCAATAAAAATAATACTTGATACATTCTAGTTCATTTCATTTTGCAAGATCACAGAATGAAATATTTCAGTTGTAAATCTTTATTCATTGCATAGTGGAATGCGTTGAGAACAATAAAACCTACAAATTATCAATGTAAATCACAACTAATATCCCACGGAGGTCTGGAGTTGGAATGATGCTCAAAATCAAAGTGGAAATTGAAGTTACAGGCTGATCCAACTTTATTCATTACCACAACAGAACGGTGTACGAGTCCCAATGGTAGAAAAAGACAACTTTATTGAAATTATAACAAATGAGACAGGTCAAACAATAACAGTGAAGGGTTAAAACCGGCTCATGGGCCGTAACTGCAACTGTATTGGGTATCGAGGCGGCACTGGTCCACACGGATACATCCACCTTGAAGACTTTACCCCGCCACTTTAAGGAGTTTCACAATTGTGATAGTACCTCCTTGAAGGTTAAAGGGATTGATGCCCTTAAAATTGACATTAGGGGGGGTGGTCTTACTAAAAGACTTGGTAGACTGGAGACCAGGTGGATCTGGAAACTTAATACTGTATCCCCCTTTGGTCTCAATGAGGGTCTTTCCTTTGCCCCTTTTCTCTGATCTGTTGGCTGCGGTGTATCATAGCCGAGCAATTGGTCGTGCTGTTTTTGTTTTTAATTTGGTTTTAACTCTTCTTTTTTATATATTTTTTCAGATCTATGTTTGTGATGTTATCCCCATGTGAAAAATACAGTGTGAACATCATCTATCTGGCAGTATTTCTGCCTTCAACAATCGGTGTTATGTTTATTTTTTATTTTTTTTTATTTTTTATTTTCTATTTTGTATAAGTTTTGGGCATGTTTATTATGTATTTTTCATGTTTAATTTGTTCTTGGCTGTGATTTATATCCATATATGGCCTTTTGGTGTATTATATTATTATAATATTATTTTTGTGTGTTATATGTGTGTGATGTCCTATATTATTACACTAGTTAATATGTTCCTTTGGGTACGCAATTTGGGTTATTTTCTCCCTTTATATATTTTATATATATATATGTATCACATTGTGCTTCCTATCCATGGAGTACGTTTTTCTTCTATATATGATATATATATACGTCTATTTAGCGTTTTGCTCTATGGGCACATTTTACCTTCACCAAGATGGCCGTTTCCGTACTTCCGGTCTGATGCATTAGGCATAGTTCCGGTTTCTCCGTCCCTTTGTGCCGTCCCCCCGCGTCTGATCACATGGGCCCATGTGTATCGGCGTGGTGGGCGGATCCTCAGCTGATGGATTTCCGGGTGCGCCTGTACTTATGGATGGGGGATTGCCTCACGGGTATGCCTCCCTTGAGGAAGGGACACCCGAAACGCGCGTCGGGAGGAGGGGGACATCGTGGTGCCGACGCGATACTTACATCTGATTGGTATGTGACATCTCCCATGTGGGCCCATCCATATTTCCCTCTTATACCTCCACTATTGGATTATACTAAATGCTTGTGATTAGGTTGATTTATGGACTACATGTGGGTTTTACCTGTATTTTTACCATCTGTATTGCGGGCACCGCTCTGTTCCCCCTATTGCAGTTACGGCCCATGAGCCGGTTTTAACCCTTCACTGTTATTGTTTGACCTGTCTCATTTGTTATAATTTCAATAAAGTTGTCTTTTTCTACCATTGGGACTCGTACACCGTTCTGTTGTGGTAATGTATTAACCTGGTGTGTCCTGCACACTTCTTTCCATTTTTTGGCTTCTATACATGCTATTATGCTTTTTCATCTTGTTAGAAGCCATTTATGCTTCCTACAATTTCTTATGATCCAACTTTAGTGGAAATGCCTCAAGACAAGAAAATGATGCTCAGTATTGTGTGTGGCTTCCACGTGCCTGTATGACCTCCCTACAATGCCTGGGCATGCTCCTGATGAGGCGGCAGATGGTATCCTGAGGGATCTCCTCCAAGACCTGGACAAAAGCATCCACCAACTACTGGACAGTCTGTGGTGCAACTTGATGTTGGTGGATGGTGCGAGACATGATTTGTTCAATCAGATTCAGGTCTGGGGAATGGTCTGGCAAGTCCATAGCTTCAATGCCTTCATCTTGCAGGAACTACTGACACACTCCAGCCACATGAGGTCTGGCATTGTCCCGCATTAGGTGGAACCCAGGGCCAACAGCACCAGCACATGGTCTTACAAGGGGTCTGAGGATCTCATCTCGGTACCTAATAGCAGTCAGGCTACCTCTGGCGAGCACATGGAGGGCTGTGCGGCCCTCCAAAGAAATGTCACCCCACACCATTACTGACCCACTGCCAAACCGGTCATGCTGAAGGATATTGCAGGCAACAGATTGCTCTCCACGGCGTCTCCAGACTCTGTTACATCTGTCACATGTGCTAAGTGTGAACCTGCTTTCATCTGTGAAGAGCACAGGGCGCTGGTGGCAAATTTGGTGTTCTATTGCAATGCCAAGCATCCTGCACGGTGTTGGGCTGTGAGCACAACCCCCATCTGTGGCCTTCGGGCACTCAGACCATCCTCATGGAGTCAGGTTCTAACCGTCTGTGCAGACACATGCACATTTGTGGCCTGCTAGAGGTCATTTTGCAGAACTCAGCAGTGCTACTCCTGTTCCTCCTTGCACAAAGGCTGAGGTAGAGGTCCTGCTGCTGGGTTGTTGCCCTCCTACAACCCTCTCCACGTCTCCTGGTGTACTGGCCTGTCTCCTGGTAGCGCCTCCTGCCTCTGGACACTACGCTGATAGACAGAGCAAACCTTCTTGCTAAAGCTCACATTGCTGAGCTGCACTACCTGAGCCAGTTGTGTTGGTTGTAGAGTCCTTCTCATGCTACCACAAATGTGAAAGCACAACCAACATTCAAAAGTGACCAAAACATCAGCCAGAAAACATTGGTACTGAGATGTGGTCTGTGGTCCCCACTTATAGAACCACTCCTTTATTGAGTGTCTTAATAATTGCCAATATTTTCCATCTGCTGTCTATTCCATTTGCACAACAGTATGTGAAATTGATTGTCAAACAGTGCTGCTTCCTAAGTGGGCAGTTTGATTTCACAGAAGATTTATTTACTTGGAGTTATATTCTGTTGTTTCAGTGTTCCCTTTATTTTTTTGAGCAGTGTAAATTGTTTGTGCCGTGATTGATCACGGTCTTTGTCTCTAGTCTTTTAACACCTTCACTATCAATTATATATACTGTGCATCAGATGCTTAATTAGGGGTTGAGCTGGGAAGGGAGGGGGTTAAGGGAAAAACATCTGAGCGAGATCACATAGTGTCAAGATAATATTGCGCATAACTATCCAATGTTTGTGATTTCATGAAAATTCTTCCCCGCTGTGTATCAAAGGACACTGTTGAATTTCGATGCATTTTTCCTTTTAGTCTTCTCTGTTGACACTGTAAAAAATGCATGAAAAAAAAGCAGTTGTGTTTTTAAATACAAAATCAAAGATATTCTTCAGTGAAAAAAGTGCCTAAAAATGACTGACCACTCTCAGGCGCTGCAGTGCAAGTTATTACAAAGCATGATTATTATTATTATTTATTATTATATCGCCGTTTATTCCATAGCGCTTTACATGTGAGAAGGGGTATACATAATAAAAAACAAGTACAATAATCTTAATCAATACAAGTCACAACTGGTACATGAGGTGTGTGGACCCTGCCTGTGAGGGCTCACAATCTACTAGGGATGAGTGAGAATACAGTGGGCGAGGGAAGGGCTGGTTGCGCAGCGGTTTGATCTATCGGTGGTTACTGCAGGTTGTAGGCTTGTCCGCAGAGGTAGGTCTTCAGGTTCTTATTTTTTCTTTTTGATACCAATAATCAATTAAAAATATTAATGTCCCACAGTGGGACTATGTGAAAAGTAAAAAATGTTAAAATATGTAAAAAGGTAAAAAAAACAAAACACACGAAACAACTCACACAAATCAAATTCCAAAAATTTTGCTTTTTCATCATACTGACACACAAAAACTGAATAAAAATTGATGCAGAAGTCATGTGTAAAAAAAAATGGTATAAATGAAAGAGCCAAATCATCCCGCAAAATACAAGCTGTAACATAGCTCTGTTGCCAAAAAAATATTAAAGTTACAGTTTTCAGAATATGGCGATGTGAAATTATTTTGTTTTAAATATAGTTCTTAGTCTGTAAAAGCAGCAAAACATAAAAATATTGTATAAATCTGGTATTGCTGTAATGATACAGACACGAAAAACAAATTGGTCACTTTTACTGCACGTTGAAGCATGCCAAATAACATGTATAAAAATAATAACTGAATTATTGTGTTTTGTTATGAATCTGAAGAAAAAATAATGAAAAAAATAATCAAAAAATATTCTATACCCCAGAAATGGTACCAAAAAATCTCCAACTCGTCGTGCAAAACATAATCCCTTATATGACTGTTTTTGCCAAAAAATAAACAGCTCTCAGAAAATGATAATAAAAAATGATTTTTTTTCTGTGTCAGAACAGCAAAACCTAAAAATAAATAAATCTGGCATTGCTGTAATCGCATCAACTTGAAGAACAAATCTTATAACTGTCTTATCACTAATACTCAATGCATGTAAAAATAAGATCTCTTCTTGTACTGGTGTCTATTTGTTCATTATATCTCACTAAAATTGGAATAAGACTCTTATCACATTTATCTTGTTCTCTCCGATGAGCACTTACGTCAGTTTCCGTACAAGGGCTCATAAGCCTCCGCACAAGAGCAATGTAAATCTATGAGTCCTTGCTCAACTGTGATATTCACCAATATCAGTCAATGGGTGTGAAAAAAAAATTGCACGGCACTCAAACCTATGTGAGTGCTGTCCTATTTTTATACACTATGTCCTTTGAAAAGCAGGCAATCTGCCACGCACAGTAAAATCACATTGTGTCCTGTCAAAATAGAATAGATAGAGTAGATATATTCACATAGAATAATTAACATAAAGATAATAGTGACACATATAATTAGTACAGTGCTTGTGTAGCTTACTGTACATGTATTTTTTTATTTCCTAAAATATTTTCTGAAAAAAATGATGTGGAATCCGCCAAAATTTTATTAACTAGCAGATGAAAAGCAGACAGCTGGGGGCAGATGTTTATAGCCTGGGAAGGTAGTAATACCCATGTAGCTTCCCAGGTTATTAATATCAGCTCACAGCTGTATACTTAGCCTTATCTGGTTATTAAACTGGGGACACCTCAAAAAATGACGTAGGGTCCTCCTTTAACCAGTAAAGGCTAGGCACACAGCTGCGGGCTTATATTAATGGCCAAAGAAGGAGTCTTCAATATAGGCCCCCTCCCAGACTAAAAATATCAGCTCTCAGTTGCCCTAGAAATGGGGAATCCACTCACAGTGACGTTAGTGAGGTGAAAGGAGTTCACTTTTCTGGAATGAAATAGGACCTTTTTTTTCATGGTGATGGGTGTAAGCCCTTAATCTCAAAAAACGTGATTCAGAGAAAACCCGACTGATATAATAAGGCACATGCATTTGCTTTGAACCCCATTTGGCCTTTGTTCTAGCAATGGCCCATCATTTTGGGCATCTTTCTAACAGCAAGAGTGGTTGATAACAGTTCTGTGCATGCCTAAAAAAGATAGATACCACTGGAACAGATGCCAAAAGGAGTCCAAAGTATCCCCATCTGCCTCATGATAATGAGTGGTTCCATCAGGAATTTTCTCTGACTCTCATTTCTGTGGAAATTACATGGAAAACCTGTTGCAAGTGCTCAACCTAGAACACAAGAATGTGATCCCAGCCTTATACTGAGAGCCAGGGCCGGCTCAAGGATTTTGAGGGCCCCGGGTGAAAGAGTCTCAGTGGGCCCCCCTTTAACATATACCGTGATTCATGATGCACAGATACAGCAGAGAAATATAGGTATAGTACAATGCCAGATTTTACTTCTTACATGAGTGATAGCTATTGTAAATTCTACAATACAGCAGAGGGGCTTTATTTAAGTCAACCCCTTATATGCCAATTATGCGAGAGCGATGCACGAGCCTTGCATGGCATCACCTGAAATGTTTGTATTGGTACTGTGCAGTGTATATATACAGGACAGGAGGAGTGGTACTGTGCAGTGTACATATACAGGACAGGAGAAGTGGTACTGTGCAGTGTATATATACAGGACAGGAGGAGTGGTACTGTGCAGTGTATATATACAGGACAGGAGGAGTGGTACTGTGCAGTGTATACATACAGGACAGGAGGAGTGGTGCTGTGCAGTGTATATATACAGGACAGGAGGAGTGGTACTGCACAGTGTATATATACAGGAGGAGTGGTGCTGTGCAGTGTATACATACAGGACAGGAGGAGTGGTACTGTGCAGTGTATATATACAGGAGCAGTGGTGCTGTGCAGTGTATATATACAGGAGGAGTGGTACTGTGCAATACATATATAGGAGGAGTGGTACTGTGCAGTGTATATATACAGGACAGGAGGGGTACTGTGCAGTGTATATACGTCAGCAGCCGCCCAGGCCCCCAGCACCTGTATATATGTCAGCAGCCAACCAGGCCCCCAGCACCTGTATATACTTCAACAGCCACCCAGCCCAGGCCCACAGCACCTGTGCTGTAGAGATACAGTATATTCAGGACAGGTGCTGAGGGCCTGGGCTGGGCGGCTTCTGAAGTATATAATATATTTCAGCAGCTCAGCTGCAGCCTGCAGCCGCCCAGGGCCGCCCCAGCTCACCCAGACAGTCAGAATACAGCGATATTGCACTCACTCAGGTGCGCACAGGTAGGAAACTCCTCTGGAATCTGCCTGATAAGTTCAGCACTGCAGCCAGGGGCAGGAGAGCAGAGCAGGAGAATGTGCTCTCTCTGCCCACAAAGAAGGTGACGCTACATTCTTAACCCCTATGTGCCTGCCTGCACTGACTGAGATGCTTGTGCCAGCTGCCACTGCCCGCACCTGTAAAACCACCATTCCCGCAGATTTAAAGGGCCGGCGGCAGAAAAAATAGCGGGCAAGGGGCCAGATGTATCCCAGACAGCATGAATGGGCCCCCCATCTCGCCAGGGCCCTGGCACTTGCCCGGGTGCAGCGGGTGCTGACGCTGGCCCTGCTGAGAGCGTTACATGCACCAAAATGTTACCAATAAAATCCTAAACTTATCCTGCAAAAAAACCAGCCCCCACTCAGGTCCATCATCTGCCACTGTAAATATTGGAAGTTTCCACATTACTGGTAGAAAAAATATTCTGGAAAAGAGTGACATGGCTCCCACACCCTAAAATAGAATTCAATATACTTATGAGACACACTATGCCTATACTACATGAAGTGGACATGTGTTTGGCATTATTGTAGTTGGAAGAGCCCAAAAAACAATTGATGGGGTGCATGTTGCCAGAAACACAAGCTGGGCACAATGTATGGGGTTGTTACAATACAGTGGGTATGGAAAGTATTAAGACCTTTTTACATTTTTCACTCTTTGCTTTATTGCAGCCATTTGGTCAATTCAATAAAGTTCCTTTTTTTCTCATTAATGTACACTCTGCACCCTATCTTGACTGAAAAAAAACAGAAATGTAGAAATTTTTGCAAATTTATTAAAAAAGAAAAACTGAAATATCACATGATCATTAATATTCAGACCCTTTGCTCAGTATTTAGTAGAAGCACCCTTTTGAGCTAGTACAGCCATGAGTCTTCTTGGGAATGATGCAACAAGTTTTTCACACCTGAATTTGGGGATCCTCAGCCATTCTTTCTTGCAGATCCTCTCCAGTTCCGTCAGGTTGGATGGTGACCGTTGGTGAACAGCCATTCTCAGGTGTCTCCAGAGATGCTCAATTGGGTTTAGGTCAGGGCTCTTGCTGAGTCAGTCAAGAATGGTCACAGAGTTGTTCTGAAGCCGCTCCTCTGTTATTTTAGCTGTGTGCTTAGAGTCAAAGTCTTGTTGGAAGGTGAACCTTCAACCAAGTCTGAGGTTCAGAGCACTCTGGAAGAGGTTTTCATCCAGGATATCTCTGTACTTGGCCGGATTCATATTTCCTTCAATGACAACCAGTCATCCTGTCCCTGCAGCTGAAAATCACATCCATAGCATGATGCTGCCACTAGGGTTGAGCGAAACGGATCGGACAAATTCAAAAATCGCCGACTTTCGCAAAGTCGGGTTTCATGAAACCCGACCCGATCCTAGTGTGGGATCTGCCTTGAGGTCGGCGATCTGCGCGCAAAAGTCGCATTTCGTATGACACTTTCAGCACCATTTTTCAGCCAATGAAGGAGGACGCAGAGTGTGGGCAGCGTGATTACATAGGTCTCGGTCCCCAACATCTTAGAGAAGGGCATGACAGTAATTGGCTTGCTTTCTGCAGCACAACAGGGGCTATAAAGGGGCGTGCACACCGACTGCCATCTTACTTCTGACGATCTTAGCATAGGGAGACGTTGCTGCAGCTTCATCAAAAGAAGGGATATAGTTAGGGAGGGAAGATTAACCCCCAAACTGTTTGTGCTGTAGCGATTTCCACTGTCCAACACCACCTTTTCTTTGCAGGGACAGTGGAGGCTATATTTTTGTGCATCAGCTCTGTAGCTTAGGCTGCCTTATAAGGCTCCCTGATAGCTGCATTTCTGTTTGTACGCTGCTGTGCAAACCAACTGCTTTTTTTAAAAGCAAAAATCCTGTTGTTCCTTTCTGCACAGTTATCTTGTTTATTTGTCCACACTTTTGTGTGCAGCAGTCCTTTTCATTGCTGCCATACTTGTCCTGAGATCATGGTAGGGAGATTGAAATTGTACTACAGTCCTTGTATTTTTTCATATATCTTCCAGCCACTTTCTGCCACTTGCATTGTGTTGTTTTATACACTGGGCCTGAGTTTTGGTTCAGTCTCCAAAAAAAGTGAGATTCAAATTCTCACAAAGTGGATATACTTCAGTCCTGTTAGTTAGTCGTATATCAGCCAGCCACTTTCTGCCACATACATTGTGTTGTTTTATACACTGGGCCTGAGTTTTGGTTCAGTCTCCAAAAAAAAGTGAGATTCAAATTCTCACAAAGTGGATATACTTCGGTCCTCTTAGTTTGTCGTATGTCAGCCAGCCACCTTTTGCCGCTTAGTTTACTTTGTTATATACACTGGGCCTGAGTTTTGGTTCAGTCTCCCTCCAAAAAAGTGAGATTGAAATTCTCACAAAGTGGATATACTTCAGTCCAGTTAGTTTGTCGTATATCAGCCAGCCACTTTCTGCCACGTACATTGTGTTGTTTTATACACTGGGCCTGAGTTTTGGTTCAGTCTCCAAAAAAAAAAGTGAGATTCAAATTCACACAAAGTGGATATACTTCAGTCCTGTTAGTTTGTCGTATATCAGCCAGCCACTTTCTGCCACATACATTGTGTTGTTTTATACACTGGGCCTGAGTTTTGGTTTAAGGTACCTTCACACGAAACGACTTTACAACGAGAACGACAGCGATCCATGACGTTGCAGCATCCTGGATAGCGATATCGTTGTGTTTGACACGCAGCAGCGATCTGGATCCTGCTGTGATATCGCTGGTCGTTGAATAAAGTTCAGAACTTTATTTGGTCGTCAGACCGGCGTGTATCGTCAGGTTTGACACCAAAAGCAACGATACCAGCGATGTTTTACGCTGGTAACCAGGGTAAATATCGGGTTACTAAGCGCAGGGCCGCGCTTAGTAACCCGATGTTTACCCTGGTTACCAGCGTAAAAGTAAAAAAAGCAAACATTACATGCTCACCTGCGCGTCCCCTGCCGTCCGCTTCCTGCTCTGCCCTAAAGTGAAAGTACAGCACAGTGGTGACGTCACCGCTCTGCTGTTAGGGCCGGCGCTCACACAGTACAGGAAGCGGACGCCGGGAGACGCGCAGGTGAGCATGTAACGTTTGTTATTTTTACTTTTACGCTAGTAACCAGGGTAAACATCGGGTTACTAAGCGCGGCCCTGCGCTTAGCAACCCAATGTTTACCCTGGTTACCCGGGGACCTCGGCATCATTGGTTGCTGGAGAGCGGTCTGTGTGACAGCTCTCCAGCGACCAAACAGCGACGCTGCAGCGATCGGCATCGTTGTTGCTATCGCTGCAGCGTCACTTCGTGTGAAGGTACCTTTAGTCTCCAAAAAAAAAGGGAGATTCAAATTCTCACAAAGTGGATATACTTCAGTCCTGTTAGTTTGTCGTATATCAGCCAGCCACTTTCTGCCACGTACATTGTGTTGTTTTATACACTGGGCCTGAGTTTTGGTTCAGTCTCCCCAAAAAAAAGTGATAATCAAATTCTCACAAAGTGGATATACCTCAGTCCTGTTAGTTTGTCGTATGTCAGCCAGCCACTTTCTGCCACTTAGATTGCGTTGTTATATACACTGGGCCAGAGTTTTGGTTCAGTCTCAAAAAAAAAAGTGAGATTCAAATTCCCACAAAGTGGATATACTTCAGTCCTGTTAGTTTGTCGTATATCAGCCAGCCACTTTCTGCCACATACATTGTGTTGTTTTATACACTGGGCCTGAGTTTTGGTTCAGTCTCCAAAAAAAAAGTGAGATTCAAATTCTCACAAAGTGGATATACTTCAGTCCTGTTAGTTTGTCGTATGTCAGCCAGACACTTTTTGCCACTTTAATTGTGTTGTTTTATGCACTGGGCCTGAGTTTTGGTTCAGTCTCCAAAAAAAAGGGGAGATTCAAATTCTCACAAAGTGGATATACTTCAGTCCTGTTAGTTTGTCATATATCAGCCAGCCACTTTCTGCCACGTACATTGTGTTGTTTTATACACTGGGCCTGAGTTTTGGTTCAGTCTCCCCCCAAAAAAAGTGATAATCAAATTCTCACAGTGTGGATATACTTCAGTCCTGTTAGTTTGTCAAATGTCAGCCAGCCACTTTCTGCCACTTGCATTGTGTTGTTTTATACACTGGGCCTGAGTTTGGTTCAGTCTCCAAAAAAGTGAGATTGAAATTCTCACAAAGTGGATATACTTCAGTCCTGTTAGTTTGTCGTATATCAGCCAGCCTTGTTCTGCCACTTGCATTGTGTTGTTTTATACACTGGGCCTGAGTTTTGGTTCAGTCTCCAAAAAAAAGTGAGATTCAAATTCTCACAAAGTGGATATACTTCAGTCCTGTTAATTTGTCGTATATCAGCCAGCCACTTTTTGCCACGTACAATGTGTTGTTATATACACTGGGCCTGAGTTTTGGTTCAGTCTCCAAAAAAAAAGTGAGATTGAAATTCTCACAAAGTGGATATACTTCAGTCCTGTTAGTTTGTCGTATATCAGCCAGCCTTGTTCTGCCACTTGCATTGTGTTGTTTTATACACTGGGCCTGAGTTTTGTTTCAGTCTCCAAAAAAAAGTGAGATTCAAATTCTCACAAAGTGGATGTACTTCAGTCCTGTTAATTTGTCGTATATCAGCCAGCCACTTTTTGCCACGTACAATGTGTTGTTATATACACTGGGCCTGAGTTTTGGTTCAGTCTCCAAAAAAAAAGTGAGATTCAAATTCTCACAAAGTGGATATACTTCAGTCCTGTTAGTTTGTCGTATATCAGCCAGCCACTTTCTGCCACGTTCATTGTGTTGTTTTTAGTGTTGAGCGATACCGTCCGATACTTGAAAGTATCGGTATCGGATAGTATCGGCCGATACCCGAAAAGTATCGGATATCGCCGATACCGATACCCGATACCAATACAAGTCAATGGGACACCAAGTATCGGAAGGTATCCTGATGGTTCCCAGGGTCTGAAGAAGAGGAAACTCCCCTTCAGGCCCTGGGATCCATATTAATGTGTAAAATAAAGAATAAAAATAAAAAATATTGATATACTCACCCTCTGACGCGCCCTGGTTGTAACCGCCAGCCTCCGTTCCTAAGAATGAGCGCTTGAAAGACCTTAGATGACGTCGCGGCCTGTGATTGGTCGTGGAGCGGTCACGTGACGCAACGTCATCTAAGGTCTTTCAAGCGCTTGAAAGACCTTAGATGACGTCACGGCTTGTGATTGGTCGCGTGGCGGTCACGTGACCGCTCCGCGACCAATCACAGGCCGCGACGTCATCTAAGGTCTTTCAAGCGCTCATTCTTAGGAACGGAGGCTGGCGGTTTCAACCAGGGCGCATCAGAGGGTGAGTATATCATTATTTTTTATTTTTATTCTTTATTTTACACATTAATATCTATCCCGATACCGATTCCCGATATCACAAAAGTATCGGATCTCGGTATCGGAATTCCGATACCGCAAATATCGGCCGATACCCGATACTTGCGGTATCGGAATGCTCAACACTAGTTGTTTTATACACCGGGCCTGAGTTTTGGTTTAGTCTCCAAAAAAAAAGGGAGATTCAAATTCTCACAAAGTGGATATACTTCAGTTCTGTTAGTATGTCGTATATCAGCCAGCCACTTTCTGCCACGTACATTGTGTTGTTTTATACACTGGGCCTGAGTTTTGGTTCAGTCTCCCAAAAAAAAAGGGATAATCAAATTCACACAAAGTGGATATACCTCAGTCCTTCTAGTTTGTCGTATGTCAGCCAGCCACTTTCTGCCACTTAGATTGCGTTGTTATATACACTGGGCCTGAGTTTTGGTTCAGTCTCAAAAAAAAAAGTGAGATTCAAATTCCCACAAAGTGGATATACTTCAGTCCTGTTAGTTTGTCGTATATCAGCCAGCCACTTTCTGACACTTACATTGTGTTGTTTTATACACTGGGCTTAAGTTTTGGTTCAGTCTCCCCAAAAAAAAGTGAGATTCAAATTCCCACAAAGTGGATATACTTCAGTCCTGTTAGTTTGTCGTATATCAGCCAGGCACTTTCTGCCACTTACATTGTGTTGTTTTATACACTGGGCCTGAGTTTTGGTTCAGTCTCCAAAAAAAAAGTGAGATTCAAATTCTCACAAAGTGGATAGACTTCAGTCCTGTTAGTTTGTCGTATGTCAGCCAGCCACTTTTAGCCACTTTAATTGTGTTGTTTTATGCACAGGGCCTGAGTTTTGGTTCAGTCTCCCAAAAAAAATGGAGATTTAAATTCTCAACAAGTTTATATACACCTTCTACCTTGTTTTACAGTACCATATAACGGTTGTTATTTTAGTTAGATTTTCCAAAAAATGAGGAAGTCTGGTGGAAGAGCCCGTGGGCAGTGGTTGCCAGCTGGTACTGATGGTGGTGGTGCATCTGGTGGGAGTGGCAAAAGCACAATAGCACCTAAGGCTCGAGGTGTTGAGCCAGCGTCATCGTCTGGCTAAACTAGGCCTCAAAGGCTCCCTTATCTGGGAGTAAAGGCCCCGTCACACACAGCGACGCTGCAGCGATACAGACAACGATGCTGATCGCTGCAGCGTCGCTGTTTTGTCGCTGTGTGGTCGCTGGGGAGCTGTCACACAGACAGCTCTCTCCAGCGACCAACGATCAGGGGAACGACTTCGGCATCGTTGAAACTGTCTTCAACGATGCCGAAGTCCCCCTGCAGCACCCGGGTAACCAGGGTAAACATTGGGTTACTAAGCGCAGGGCCGCGCTTAGTAACCCGATGTTTACCCTGGTTACCAAAAAAAACAAACAGTACATACTTACCATCTGATGTCCTTCAGGTCCCTCGCCATCTGCTTCCTGCTCTGACTGAGTACCGCCGTACAGTGAGAGCAGAGCGCAGCGGTGACGTCACCGCTGTGCTGTACTTTCACTTTCACTTTGCGGCGCTCAGTCAGTGTGGGAAGCAGACGGCAAGGGACCTGACGGACATCAGATGGTGAGTATGTACTGTTTGTTTTTTTTTACATTTACGCTGGTAACCAGGGTAAACATCGGGTTACTAAGCACAGCCCTGCGCTTAGTAACCCGATGTTTACCCTGGTTACCATTGAAGACATCGCTGGATCGGTGTCACACACACCGATTCAGCGATGTCAGCGGGACCTCAACGATCAAAAAACGGCCCAGGCCGTTCCGACACGACCAGCGATCTCGCAGCAGGGGCCTGATCGCTGGTACGTGTCACACATAGCGAGATCGCTACTGAGGTCGCTGTTGCGTCACAAAACTTGTGACTCAGCAGCGATCTCGCTAGCGATCTCGCTATGTGAGACGGGGCCTTAAGAAAATAGCTTTTAAAGCTGAAGCAGCAGGAAAAAGTTTTGGCTTTCCTTGCTGACTCAGCCTCTAGCTCTTTCGCCTCCTCTTCAGAAAGTTCCAAATATAAAAGCAGTGAGTCGTCAGTGGATGCTCCTGGTCAGAAACAAGACGTTTCATTGTGTACTTCACCCAAACCAAAAGTGAAGGATACGTCAGGCGACACTACAGGTTACTCCATGGAGCTCTTTACACATACCATGCCTGGGTTAGAAAGGGAAATTGTTAACTGCCCATTACAAGATGAATCGGACATGGAGTGCACTGATGCACAGCCACAGCTAGGTTATTATGCTGTTCCATTGACTCAGATCAGGACATTGTCCTCGCAGTGTACTGAGCCAGAATCTGACCCTGATGAAACTATGGTGCCCCGTCCCGAACGCTATAGCACCTTACACGGTGACACAGAGGAAGGTGTACATGACATTGAAGAGGAGGTGATAGATGACCCAGTTGTCGACCCAGATTGGCAGCCATTGGGGGAAGAGGGTGCCGCTGCCAGTAGCTAAGAAGCGGAGGAGGATGATCCGCAGCAGCCATCTACATCGCAACAGCTGTCATCTGGCAGGCCCGTATCAGGCCAAAAACGTTTGTCAAAAACAAAAACATTTTAAGGTTTTAGGACAGCGTGGCCATCCGGTGAAAGTAGTACAGCGTGCAATGCCTGAAAAGATATTCCATAGTAGGAATAGTGCAGTGTGGCAATTTTTTAACCAAGATCCGAATGATCAGTCAAAAGTTATCTGTAAGAAATGCTCAAAGACCTTTAGCAGAGGGAAGAATCTTCAAAATTTAAATACAACGTGCATGCTTAGACATTTAACCAGCATGCACTTGCAAGCATGGACTAACTACCAAACATTCCGTTCAGTTGGTGCACCTGCTCAGAATGAAGGTAGTCAGCAACGCTACATTGCTTCCCTCACTGTAAGCCCACCGGTTAGGACACCACCAGCAGCAAATGTCGAGGTATTGTCGCAAGGCAAAAACAGTCAGGGAATCACAAGGTTATTGGTAGGAAACACTGTATATAGGCCAACATCAAGAATACCATCACCAACCCTGTCTCAATCCGCCATGTCCACCACCACCACCGCTAGTTCCACCATATGCAGTGCTCCAGTCCAGCTCACTCTACAAGAGACTCTCGTTAGGAAAAGAAAGTACTCATCCTCTCATCCGCGTACACAGGGCTTGAACGCCCACATTGCTATACTAATCTCATTAGAGATGATGCCCTACCGGTTGGTTGAAAGCAAAGCTTTCAAAGACCTGATGGCCTACGTAGTACCTCGCTACGACCTACCCACTCGGCACTTCTTTGCGAGAAAAGCCATCCCAGTCCTCCACCAGCATATCAAAGACCGCATTGTCCATACACTGAGGCAATCAGTCAGTGGAAAGGTGCACCTCACAACAGATGCACGGACCAGTAGGCATGGCCAGGGACGTAACGTGTCCATCACGGCGCACTGGGTTAATGTGGTAGATGCCGGGTCCACAGGGGACAGCCATAGTGGGACAGTTCTGCCTAGCCCACGGTCTAGGAAACAGTTGGCAGTAGGCGTTCGACACCCCTCCTCCTCCTCCTCCTCTAGAAGTGAAAGCTCATCCACAGAGTGCAGTCGCATGACCACTCCATCTGCAGCTGCCAGTGTTGCACACGAGGTGTCCCATTATCGAACAGCTAGTGGTAAGCGTCAGCAGGCTGTGTTACAAATGAAGTGTGTGGGTGACAACAGACACACCGTGAACATACTGGCCGAGTACTTGCAGCAACAAACTCAGTCATGGCAGGGCAGTGTACATCTTGAGGCAGGCAAGGTAGTCAGTGATAACGGAAGGAATTTTATGGCTGCCATACCCCTTTCAGAACTGAAACACATACCTTGCCTGGCTCACACCTTGAATCTGGTGGTGCAGTGCTTCCTCAAAAATTATTCGGAGTTACCAGGCTTGCTCCTGAAGGTGCGAAGACTTTGCTCGCACATCCGCCGGACGCCCGTACACTCCAGCCGTATGCTGAACCATCAGCAATCGCTGAATCTTCCCCAGCACTGCCTAATAATCGACGTTGCAACAAGGTGGAACTCCACACTGCACATGCTTCAGAGGCTGTGCAAACAGAGGCGTGCTGTAATTAATTTGTGGGAGGATACACATACACGGGCAGGCACTTGGATGGCAGACATGGAGTTGTCTGGTGTGCAGTGGTCGAAGCTACAAGACCTCTGTCAAGTCCTTCAGTGTTTTGAGGAATGCACATGGCTGGTAAGTGCAGACAACGCCATCAAAAGCATGAGCATCCCATTAATGCGTCTGCTGATGCAAAGCTTGACGCATGTTAAGGAGCAGGCGTCTTCAGCCAAGGAGGAGGGAAGCCTTGATGACAGATTTTGTCTGCTCAGGGAACTCTCCTGGATGAGGTGGTGGACGAAGAAGAGGAGGAGGATGGGGATGAATAATTATTGGAGGAGGATGCTTCTCAGGGGGCAATAGAAACTGGTGGCGTTGCAAGGTCAGGTACAGGGTTTTTGCGGGACACAAGTGATGTTGATTTGCAAGAAAGTGCTCCTCAACCCAGCACAAGCAGTGAATTGACATCTGGAACATTGGCCCACATGGCTGAGTATGCATTGCCTATCCTAAAAAGGGACCCCCACATTATCAAAATGATGACCGATGACGATTACTGGTTGGCCTGCCTCCTGGATCCACGATATAAGCGAAAATTACAAAATATCATGCCACATGAGAACCTTGAGCAAATATTGGCTACCAAACAAGCAACTCTTGTAGACCATTTGGTTCAAGCATTCTCAGCACACAGTGGCGGTGATGGTTCTCACACGAGCCGTAGGGGGCAAGATGGCAGAGGTGTTAGAGGTGCACAAATCCGAAGTGACGTCGGACAGAGGGGTTTTATGACCAGGTTGTGGAGTGATTTCGCAATGACCGCTGACACGACAGGTACTGCTGCATCGATTCAAAGTGACAGGAGACAGCATTTGTCCAGTATGGTTACGAACTACTTTTCCTCCCTTATCGATGCTCTCCCTCACAGGTCATTCCCCTTTGATTACTCTGCATCTAAAATAGACACCTGGCCTGAATTGGCAGAATATGCATTACAGGAGCTTGCTTGCCCTGCTGCTAGTGTGCTATCAGAAATATTCTTCAGTACTGCTGGTTCAATACTGACCGAAAAAAGGACACGTCCGGCTACCCAAAATGTTGATGATCTAACTTTCATTAAAATGAACCAATCATGGATTTCAAATTATTTTGCCCCACCTTCCCCTGCTGACACATAGCTTGCCTGAAAAATGTCTTGCTTTTGGCCTCCTCTTACTGATTTCTCCAATTCCTCCATTTGCAGCAGCTGAATGTCCACCATAGGCCATTTTTATACCTCCCTAAATGGACTGACTCCCCCCCCCACAGGGCCGTGGTCACCACTTGGTGCAAGCACCCGTGTGAGTGCCGTTTGCCTGGACAGGTGGGTGTGCCCACTTTTGGGCGACGGCACTGGCACAGGGTCCCTCATAGTACAATGAAGTGTCTCTGACGGTGGTGGTGCACAACCAATGTCAGACACACCGTCATAATATGAGGGGCCCTGTGCCAGTACCACCGCCCACGAGAGTGTTCCCCCAGCTCGAACAGTGCTCTACCACTTGCAATACTTACCTCTCCCTGCTCCACCACTGTGTAGTCTGTGCTGTTAAATCCTTTAATGGCACTGCCAATACAAATTTGTTGAAATGATAGATGATAGTTGAAATATACAGGGGCCCTGGCCTCCATTTAGACCAGTTAATACTTTGCACCTACTACCACTGTCAGCTACTCAGCAGAGGAGCCCACCCCTGTACCTAGCTGTGCCACCTGTTTATTTATGAACAATTTTTTGGCAGACATTTAGCCCACTTTATTATTTGGGCCTACTAAATGTGTCTGCCACTCATTACAGTTTTCCTCCTCTGAACAAAGCAATGCCGCCTGTTTAGTCCTGTTACCACATTTGAACTGCATTTAGCCTATTTTAGTGTTTGGGCATACTAACTGTGTCTGCCACTCATTACAGTTTTCCTCCACTGAACAAAGCAATGCCGCCTGTTTAGTCCTGTTATCATATTTGAACCGCATTTAGCCTACTTTATTATTTGGGCCTACTAACTGTGTCTGCCACTCATTACAGTTTTCCTCCACTGAACAAAGCAATGCCGTCTGTTTAGTCCTGTTACCACATTTGAACTGCATTTAGCCTACATTATTATTTGGGCCTACTAACTGTGTCTGCCACTCATTACAGTTTTCCTCCACTGAACAAAGCAATGCCGCCTGTTTAGTCCTGTTACCACATTTGAACCGCATTTAGCCTACTTTATTATTTGGGCCTACTAACTGTGTCTGCCACTCATTACAGTTTTCCTCCACTGAACAAAGCAATGCCGTCTGTTTAGTCCTGTTACCACATTTGAACTGCATTTAGCCTACTTTATTATTTGGGCCTACTAACTGTGTCTGCCACTCATTACAGTTTTCCCCCACTGAACAAAGCAATGCGTCTGTTTAGTCCTGTTACCACATTTGAACTGCATTTAGCCTACTTTATTATTTAGGCCTATATCTGTGTTTCCTCCCCATTCTGCCCATTGCCCAGCCACTGCTAGATGAGTCTGCTGGTACATTGACCCAGACCACTACATTCCCCTTGCACTCTACACAGTCAGAATCTGACCCTGCTGAAAGTCAGGTTCCCCTTCCCGCATACTATACCACCTTACACGGGAACAAAGAGGAAGGTGCAGATGAAAGTTCAGATTCCTTCATCAGGTGGGGTGGCATACTCGTTGGTGACGTCACTGGCACAGGGCCCCCTCATAGTACGCAAAAGTGTCTCTGCCAGTGGGAGGCGCCACCCACTGTCAAACACAGCGCCGTACTATGAGGGGCCCTGTGCCAGTGACAACGAGTGCCCCCCCTGCTTGCTCAGGATCACAGCACTTGCAAAGTTGAAATACTTACCTCGCCCTGCTCCACCGCCATGACGTATTCCACGTTTCTTGGGCCCACGAAAATCTTGAGCCAGCCCTGCCCCCCACAACTTTCGCCAAATGACCCCCGATTTTCAATGCCTAACTATTATTATAAAGTAAATTAAGATTGACAAGCTTAAGTAACAAGAATTGATATTTTTGCATTAAAATGGGCACTGTAGGTGTTTTCCTGTCCTCCACTCTCTGCCGACTTTGATTCCCCTTTGACTTGCATTGGGTTTCGTGTTTCAGACGGCCCCCGACTTTTCGCAATAGTCGGCCGATTTCACCCCACCCGACTTTTGACAAAGTTGGGTTTCGCGAAACCTGACGCGATCCGAAAAAAGTAAAAGTCGCTCAACTCTAGCTGCCACCACTAGGTTTCACTGTTGGTATTATATTGGGCAGGTGATGAGCAGTGCCTGGTTTTCTGGACACATACCGCTTAGAATTATTACCAAAAAGATCTATCTTCATCTCATCAGACCAGAGAATCTTATTTCTCATAGTCTGGGAGTCCTTCATGTGTTTTCAGCAACTTTATGTGGGCTTTCATATGTCTTGCACTGAGGAGAGACTTCCATTGGGCCACTGTGAAGTGCTGCAGTGATATTTGACTTTGTGGAACTTTCTCCCATCTCCCTACTGCATCTCTGGAGCTCAGCCACAGTGATCTTTGGGTTCTTCTTTATCTCTCTCACCAAGGCTCTTCTCCCATAATTGCTCAGTTTGGCTGGATGGCCATGTCTAGGAAGATTTCTGGTGTATTTTCTTCCATTTAAGGATTATGGAGGCCACTGTGCTCTTGGGAGCCTTTATTACTGCAGAAATTCTTTTGTAACCTTGGACAGAACTGTGCCTTGCCACAATTCTATCTCTGAGCTCCTTGGCCAGTTCTTTTGAGATCATGATTCTCATATGGTCTGACATGCACTGTGAGCTGTGAGGTCTTATATAGACAGGTGTGTGCCTTTCCAAATTAAGTCCTATCAGTTTAATTAAACACAGCTGGACTCCAATGAAGGAGTAGAACTATCTCAAAGAGGATCACAAAGAAATGCACAGCATGTGACTTAAATATAAGTGTCTGAGTAAAGGGTCTTAATACTTATGACCATGTGATATTTCAGTTTTTCTTTGTTAATAAATTAGTAAAAATTTCTACATTTCTGTTTTTTTTTCAGTCAAGATGGGGTGCAGAGTGTACCATAATGAGAAAGAATGAACTTTTACTTTTTTCATTTTACCAAATGGCTGCAATGAAACAAAGAGTGAAAAATTTAAAGGGGTCTGAATACTTTCCATACACACTGTATATGGGGGGCACTATACTGTATGGGAGCACAATGTACGGGCACTAAACTGGCATATTTGCAATTTTTCAGAACTAAGAATGATGTGGATGTTGAAAAATAGTCATTGCAGCTGTAGATGAATTCATTGACAGGTGCAATTCTACAATGGGGTCACTTTGGGATTTTTTTCTGCTTCTCTGGCAGCTTAGGGGCTCCACAAATGTTGCTGTTCTAGCAAAATGTGTGCTTTGAAAGCCAATAGCTTTCTTGCTTCTCAGCCCTGTAAAGTAGAAAAACAATACCTTCTGACGACTTATAGGGCTTTACCGCATCCCTATGTCATAAAATTATGTGAGGCATCTGTGGGCTATAAAAACTCACTACACCCTGCGATAGGTCGACTCACCCGGTTTGTTAACGAGGTAGACACAGGAACTGTTTCTATTTAACCCCTTAGTCAAGCCAATTTGGTACTTAATGACCAGGCCAATTTTTACAATTCTGACCACTGTCACTTTATGAGGTAATAACTCTGGAACGCTTCAACGGATCCTGCTGGTTCTGAGATGGATTTTTCGTGACATATTGTACTTCATGTTAGTGGTAACATTTCTTTGATATTACTTGTGATTATTTATGAAAAAAATGGAAATATGGCAAAAAAATTGTGCAATTTTCAAAATTTGTATTTTTATGCCCTTAAATCAGAGAGATATGTCACAAAAAATAGTTAATAAATAACATTTCCCACATGTCTACTTTACATCAGCACAATTTTGGAAACAATTTTTTTTTTTTGTTAGGGAGTTATAAGGGTTAAAAGTTGACCAGCAATTTCTCATTTTTACAACACCATTTTTTTTTTAGGGACCACATCACATTTGAAGTCATTTTGAGGGGTCTATATGATAGAAAATAACCAAGTGTGACACCATTCTAAAAACTGCACCCCTCAAGGTGCTCCTATCCACATTCAAGAAGTTTATTAACCCTTTACTTGCTTCACAGGAACTGAAACAATGTGGAAGGCAAAAATGAACATTTAACTTTTTTTTGCAAACATTTTACTTGAGAACCTTTTTTTTTATTTTCACAAGTGTAAAAACAGAAATTTATCCATAAATGTTGTTGTGCAATTTCTCATGAATACGCCAATACCCCACATGTGGGGGTAAACCACTGTTTGGGCGCACCGCAGAGCTTGGAAGAGAAGGAGCGCCGTTTGACTTTTTCAATGCAGAATTGGCTGGAATTGAGATCGGATGCCATGTCACGTTTAGAGAGCCCCTGATGTGCCTAAACAGTGGAAACTCCCCACAAGTGACACCATTTTGGAAACTAGACCCCTTAAGGAACTTATCTAGATGTGTGGTGAGCACTTTGAGCCCTCAAGTGCTTCACAGAAGTTTAGAAAGTAGAGCCGTGAAAATAAAAAAATCGCATTTGTTTACACAAAAATGATCTTTTTGCCCACAAATTCTTATTTTCACAAGGGTAACAGGAGAAATTAGACCACAAAAGTTGTTGTGCAATTTCTCCTGAGTATGTTGATACCCCACATGTGGGGGTAAACCACTGTTTGGGCGCACCGCAGAGCTTGGAAGAGAAGGAGTGCCGTTTTACTTTTTCAATGTAGAATTGGCTGGAAATGAGATTGGACGCCATGTCACGTTTGGAGAGCCCCTGATGTGCCTAAACAGTGGAAACCCCCCACAAGTGACACCATTTTGGAAACTAGACCCCTTAAGGAACTTAACTAGATGTGTGGTGAGCACTTTAAACCCCCAGGTGCTTCTCAGAAGTTTATAACGTAGAGCTGTGAAAATAAAAAATCGTATTTTTTCTACAAAAATGATTTTTTGCCCAAAAATTTTTATTTTCACAAGGGTAACAGGAGAAATTAGACCACAAAAGTTGTTGTGCAATTTCTCCTGAGTACAACGATACCCCATATGTGGGGGTAAACCACTTGGAAGAGAAGGAGTGCCGTTTTACTTTTTCAATGTAGAATTGGCTGGAATTGAGATCGGACACCATGTCGCGTTTGGAGAGCCCCTGATGTGCCTAAACAGTAGAAACCCCCCACAAGTGACCCCATTTTGGAAACTAGACCACTTAAGGAACTTATCTAGATGTGTGGTGAGCACTTTAAACTCCCAAGTGCTTCACAGAAATTTATAAAGTAGAGCCGTGAAAATAAAAGATCCTTTTTATTTTCCTCAAAAATGATTTTTTAGCCTGCAATTTTTTATTTTCTCAAGGGTAACAGGAGAAATTGCACCCCAACATTTATTGTGCAATTTATGCTGAGTAGGCTGATACCCCATATGTTGGGGTAAACCACTGTTTGGGCGCATGGCAGAGCTTGGAAGGGAAGGAGCGCCATTTTGGAATGCAGACTTTGATAGAATGGTCTGCGGGCTTTATGTTGCGTTTGCAGAGCCCCTGATGTACCTAAACAGTAGAAACCCCCACAAGTGACCCCATTTTGGAAACTAGACCCCCCAAGGAACTTATCTAGATGTGTGGTGAGAACTTTCAATGCCCAACTGCTTCACAGAAGTTTATAATGCAGAGTCATGAAAATAAAAAATATTTTTTTTTCCACAAAAAAGATTTTTTAGCCCCCAAGTTTTTGTTTTCACAAGGGTACAAGAGAAATTGGACCCCAATAGTTGTTGTCCAATTTGTCCTGAGTACACTGATACCCCATGTGTGGGGGGGACCACTGTTTAAGTGCATGGCAGAGCTCGGAAGGGAAGGAACGCCATTTTGGAATGCAGACTTTGATAGAATGGTCTGCGGGCATTATGCTGCGTTTGCAGAGACCCTGATGTACCTAAACAGTAGAAACCCCCCACAAGTGACCCCATTTTGGAAACTAGAGCCCCCAAGGAACTTATCTAGATGTGTGGTGAGAACTTTGAATGCCCAAGTGCTTCACAGACGTTTATAATGCAGAGTTGTGAAAATAAAATTATTTTTTTTTCCACAAAAAGATTTTTTAGCCCCCAAGTTTTTATTTTCACAAGGGTAACAGGAGAAATTGGACCCCAAAAGTTGTTGTCCAATTTATCTTGAGTATGCTGATGCCCCATATGTGGGGGTAAACCACTGTTTGGGTGCACTTCAGAGCTCGGAAGGGAGGGAGCACCATTTGGCTTTTTGAGCGCAAAATTGGCTGTGGCGTTTAGAGACCCCCTGATGTACCTAAACAGTGGAAACCCCCCAAATCTAGCTCCAACCCTAACCCCAACACACCCCTAAGGCTTCTTTCACACATCAGTTGTTTGGCGTCAGTCAGCTCCGACATAGTGACGGATCAACGGATCCGTCACAATTGTTGAGAAAACGGTTCTAACGGATCTTTTTTTTGACGGATCCGTTACTTCGGGGTTGTCTGGGAAAAGTATCTACTTTTTGGAGCATGCGCAATTGAAAAAGTGGATTGGGGCGACGGATCCGCCGAAATGATGGTAACGACGGATCCGTCGCCCATAGGCGGCCATTCTATGAAATGACAAACGCGACGGATCCATCGCGAACCGCCATTTCGGCGCAGACAAAAAACGTTACAATGGCCGTCAATGTCTAGATGACGTCCGCCAAATCTCGACGGATCTGTCGCATGGCGGATGGAATGGACGACCATGCGCCACAATCCGTCGCTAATGCATGTCTATGGGAAAATAGCGGATCCGCCAAAAAAATGGCGGATCCGCTATTTGACGAAAATGGCGGTTTCAGACTGACGCCAAAAGACTGAAGTGTGAAAGAGGCCTAACCCTAATGCCAACCCGATCCATAAAGCCTAATCACAGCCCTAAGGATAATCGCAACCCTAACCCCAAAACAACCTTAACCCTAATCAGAACCCTAAATCCAACACACCCCTAATCCTAATCTTAACCCTAACCTCAAATCTAACCCTAATCCCAATACACCCCTAATCCCAACCCTAACCTTAACCCTAACCCCAAACCTAACCCTAATCCCAAACGTAACCCTAATGCCAACCCTAATCCAAACCCTAATCCCAACTCTAACCCTAACTTTAGCCGCAACCCTAGTCCTAACTTTAGCCCCAACCCTAACCCTAACTTTAGCCCCAACTCTAACTCTAGCCCTAACTTTAGCCCCAACCCTAACCCTAGCCCTAACCCTAAATTTAGCCCCAGCCCTAACCCTAAATTTAGCCCCAACCCTAACCCTAAATTTAGCCCCAACACTAACCCTAGCCCTAACCCTAGCCCTAACCCTAGCCCTAACCCTAACCCTAGCCCTAACCCTGTTTTTTTTTTTTTTTTTTACATTTACAATGGTAACCAGGGTAAATATCGGGTTACTAAGCGCGGCCCTGTGCTTAGTAACCAGATATTTACCCTGGTTACCCGGGTGCTGCAGGGGGACTTCGACATCGTTGAAGACAGTTTTAACGATGCTGAAGTCGTTCCCCTGATCGTTGGTCACTGGAGAGAGCTGTCTGTGTGACAGCTCCCCAGCGACCTAAACAGCGACGCTGCAGCGATCGGCTCGTTGTCTATATCGCTGCAGCGTCACTGAGTGAGACGATACCTTTAGACCCATGTGTGCGTCTTGGAAGCCTTTAAATAGGCCTAGGAAGTTCATTACATGGGGGCATGCCGGTCTACTTGCAAAGCCCGACATGGAGCACTAGAAAATCAAACAGACCAGGGCAAGGTTGTAACAGTACTATTAACTCTGGTGATAATATGTGAGCTGTAGTAACACCTAAAAGTTCTCTGCTTATATAAATATTATACAAAAGTCCAATTAACCCCTTCATGACCCAGCCTATTTTGACCTTAATGACCTGGCTGTTTTTTGCTGTTCTGACCAGAGTCCCTTTATGAAGTAATAACTCAGGAACGCTTCAAAGGATCCTAGCGGTTCTGAGACTATTTTTTCGTGACATATTGGGCTTCATGATAGTGGTAAATTTAGGTTGATAATTTCTGAGTTTAATTGTGAAAAAAAGGAAATTTGGCAAAAGTTTTGAAAATTTCACAATTTTCACATTTTGAATTTTTATTCTGTTAAACCAGAGAGTTATGTGACACAAAATAGTTAATAAATAACATTTCCCACATGTCTACTTTACATCAGCACAATTTTGGAAACAACATTTTTTTTGATAGGAGGTTATAAGGGTTAAAATTTGACCAGTGATTTCTCATTTTTACAACAAAATTTACAAAACCATTTTTTTTAGGGACCACCTCACATTTGAACTCAGTTTGAGGGGTCTATATGGCTGAAAATACCCAAAATGGACACCATTCTAAAAACTGCACCCCTCAAGGTGCTCAAAACCACATTCAAGAAGTTTATTAACCCTTCAGGTGTTTCACAGCAGCAGAAGCAACATGGAAGAAAAAAATGAACATTTAACTTTTTAGTCACAAAAATGATTTTTAGCAACATTTTTTCTATTTTCACAAGGGCAAATGGAGAAACTGGACCATGAACGTTGTTGTCAAATTTGTCCTGAGTACGCAGATACCTCATATGTGGGGGCAAACCACTGTTTGGATGCACGGCAGGGCTCGGAAGGGAAGGAGCGCCATTTGACTTTTTGAATGAAAAATTGGCTCCTATCTTTAGCGGACACCATATCGGGTTTGGAGAGCCCCGTGTGCCTAGACATTGGAGCTCCCCCACAAGTGACCCCATTTTGGAAACTAGACCCCCCAAGGAACTTATGTAGAAGCATAGTGAGCACTTTAAACCCCCAGGTGCTTCACAAATTGATCCGTAAAAATGAAAAAGTTCTTTTTTTTTGCAAAAAAATTATTTTAGCCTAAATTTTTTCATTTTCACATGGGCATCAGGATAAAATGGATCCTAAAATTTGTTGGACAATTTCTCCTGAGTACACCGATACCTTACATGTGGGGGTAAACCACTGTTTGGGCACATGGTAAGGCTCGAAAGGGAAGGAGCGCCATTTGACTTTTTGAATGAAAAATTATCTCCATCGTTAGCGGTCACCATGTCGCGTTTGGAAAGCCCCTGTGTGCCTAAACATTGGAGCTCTCCCACAAGTGACCCCATTTTGGAAACTAGACCCACCAAGGAACTTATCTAGAAGCATAGTGAGCACTTTAAACCCTCAGGTGCTTCACAAATTGATACGTAAAAATGAAAAAGTACTTTTTTTCACACAAAATTTCTATTAGCCTCAATTTTTTCATTTTCACATGGGCAACAGGATAAAATGGATCCTAAAATTTGTTGGGCAATTTCTCCTGAGTACGCCGATACCTCATATGTGGGGTTAAACCACTGTTTGGGTGCACGACAAGGCTTGGAAGGAAAGGCGCACCATTTGACTTTTTGAATGGAAAATTAGCTCCAATCATTAGCGGACACCATGTCATGTTTGGAGAGCAGCTGTGTGCCTAAACATTGGAGCTCCCCTACAATTGACACCATTTTGGAAACTAGACCCCCCAAGGAACTTACTAGATGCATAGTGAGCACTTAAAACCCCCAGGTGCTTCACAGAAGTTTATAACGGAGAGCCATGAAAATAAAAAATAATTTTTCTTTCCTCAAAAATGATTTTTAGCCCGGAATTTTTTTATTTTCCCAAGGGTAACAGGAGAAATTGGACTCCAAATCTTGTTGTCCAGTTTGTCCTGAGTATGATGATACCCCATATGTGGGGTAAACCACTGTTTGGGCGCACGGCAGAGCTCGGAAGGGAAGGCACGCCATTTGGCTTTTTGAATGGAAAATTAGCTCCAATCATTAGCGGACACCATGTCGCGTTTGGAGAGCCCCTGTGTGCCTAAACATTGGAGCTCCCCCACAAGTGACCCCATTTTGGAAACTAGACCTCCCAAGGAACTAATCTAGATGTGTGGTGAGCACTTTGAACCCCCAAGTGCTTCACAGAAGTTTATAATGCAGAGCCATGAAAATAAAAAAATAATTTTTCTTTTCTCAAAAATGATTTTTAGCCCACAATTTTTTATTTTTCCAAGGGTAACCGGAGAAATTGGACCCCAAACGTTGTTGTCCAGTTTCTCCTAAGTACGCTGATACCCCATATGTGGAGTTAACCACTGTTTGGGCACACGTCGGGGTTCGGAAGAGAATTAGTGACTTTTTGAAATGCAGACTTTGATGGAATGCTCTGCGGGCGTCATGTTGCATTTGCAGAGCCCCTAATGTGCTTAAACAGTAGAAACCCCCCACAAGTGACCCCATTTTGGAAACTAGACCCACAAGGGAACTTATCTAGATGTGTGGGGAACACTTTGAACCCCCAAGTGCTTCACAGAAGTTTAAAATGCAGAGCCGTGAAAATAATAAATGTGTTTTCTTTCCTCAAAAATATTTTTTTAGCCCAGAATTTTTTAATTTTCCCAAGGGTAACAGGAGAAATTTGACCACAAGAGTTGTTGTCCAGTTTCTCCTGAGTACGCTGATACCCCATATGTGGGGGTAAAAAACTGTTTGGGCACATGCCGGGGCTCGGAAAGGAAGTAGTGACGTTTTGGAATGCAGACTTTGATGGAATGGTCTGCGGGCATCATGTTATGTTTTCAGAGCCCCTGATGTGCCTAAACAGTAGAAACCCCCCACAAGTGACCCCATTTTGGAAACTAGACCCCCCAAGGAACTTATCTAGATATGTGGTGAGCACTTTGAACCCCCAAGTGCTTCACAGAAGTTTACAACGCAGAGCCGTGAAAATAAAAAATCATTTTTCTTTCCTCAAAAATGATGTTTTAGCAAGCAATTTTTTATTTTCTCAAGGGTAACAGGAGAAATTGGACCCCAATAGTCGTTGCCCAGTTGGTACTGAGTACACTGATACCCTAAATGTGGAGGTAAACCACTGTTTGGGCACAAGTCAGGGCTCGGAAGGGAAGTAGTGACGTTTTGAAATGCAGACTTTGATGGAGTGGTCTGCGGGCATCACATTCCATTTGCAGAGCCCCTGATGTGCCTAAAAAGTAGAAACCCCCCACAAGTGACCCCATTTTTAAAACTAGACCCCCCAAGGAACTTATCTAGATGTGTAGTGAGCACTTAGAACCCTCAAGTGCTTAATAGAAGTTTACAACACAGAGCCGTGAAAATAAAAAATAATTTTTCATTCCTCAAAAATGATAATTTAGCAAGCAATTTTTTATTTTTGCAAGAGTAACAGGAGAAATTGGATGCCAATAGTTGTTGTCGTCCAGTTTGTCCTGAGTATGCTGGTACCCCATATGTGGGGGTAAACCACTGTTTGGGCAAACGTCGGGGCTCGGAAGGGAAGCAGTGACGTTTTGAAATGCAGATTTTGATGAAATGGTCTGCGGGTATCACGTTGCATTTGCAGAGGCCCTGATGTGCCTAAACAGTAGAAACCCCCCACAAGTGACCCCGTTTTGGAAACTAGACCCCCCCAAGGAACTTATCTAGATGTGTGGTGAGCACTTTGAACCCCCAAGTGCTTCACAGAAGTTTATAACGCAGAGCTGTGAAAATAAAAAAAAAATTTTCATTCCTCTAAAATTATGTTTTAGCAAGCAATTTTTTATTTTTGCAAGGGTAACAGGAGAAATTGGACCCCAATAATTGTTGCCCAGTTTGTCCTCAGTATGCTGGTACCCCATGGTACTGTAAACCTGATGAAAAACTGCTACGAATCCGCAGTGGCCAATCCGCTGCGGATCCACAGCCAAATCCGCACCATGTGTGCACATAGTCTAATCTAACCCTAACTCTAGTTCTAACCCTAATTCTAACCCTAGCCCTAACACTAACCCTAATACTAACCCTAACCGTAACCCTAACCCTAGCCCTAACCCTAACCCTAACCCTAGTGGGGAAAGAAAAAAAATATATATATTTTCTTTATTTTTATTATTGTCCCTACCTATGGGGGTGATAAAGGGGAGGTTCATTTACTATTTTTTTATTTTGATCACTGTGATAGGTTTTATCACAGTGATCAAAATGTACCTGGAATGAATATGCCGGACGGCAGATTCGGCGGGCGTACTGCGCACGCGCCCGCCATTTTGGAAGATGGCGGCGCCCATGAAGAAGACGGACGGAAACTGAGAGGCTCGGTAAGTATGAGGGGGGAGATCGGAGCACGGGGGGATCGGAGCACGGGGGGTGGATCGAAGCACGGGGGAGCGGACAGGAGGATGGGGGAGCGGACAGGAGGATGGAGGGGAGCGGACCACAGTACGGGGCAGAAAGGAGGACTGGGGAGGCGATCGGTGGGGGGGGGCAGATTAGGTTTTCCAGCCATGGCCGATGATATTGCAGCATCGGCCATGGCTGGATTGTAATATTTCACCATTTTCATAGGTGAAATATTACAAATCGCTCTGATTGGCTGTTTCACTTTCAACAGCCAATCAGAGCGATCGTAGCCACGGGGGGTGAAGCCACCCCCCCCGGGCTGAAGTTCCACTCCCCCTGTCCCTGCAGATCGGGTGAAATTGGAGTTAACCCTTTCACCCGATCTGCAGGGATGCGATCATTCCATGACGCCACATAGGCGTCACAGGTCGGATTGGCACTGACTTTCATGATGCCTCTGTGGCGTCAAAGGTTCGGGAAGGGGTTAAAACTTGGAAACTGAAATCTATCCTACTAATGCGATGATCACAGCTTGGCACCATGATCAGGATAAATCTTGTAATGATTGGTTGTAAATTATGATATGTACAAATACACTCACCGGCCACTTTATTAGGTACACCATGCTAGTAACGGGTTGGACCCCCTTTTGCCTTCAGAACTGCCTCAATTCTTCGTGGCATAGATTCAACAAGGTGCTGGAAGCATTCCTCAGAGATTTTGGTCCATATTGACATGATGGCATCACACAGTTGCCGCAGATTTGTCGGCTGCACATCCCAAAGATGCTCCATACAAGGCAGGATGGATCCATGCTTTCATGTTGTTTACGCCAAATTCTGACCCTACCATCCGAATGTCGCAGCAGAAATCGAGACTCATCAGACCAAGCAACGTTTTTCCAATCTTCTACTGTCCAATTTCGATGAGCTTGTACAAATTGTAGCCTCAGTTTCCTGTTCTTAGCTGAAAGGAGTGGTACCCGGTGTGGTCTTCTGCTGCTGTAGCCCATCTGCCTCAAAGTTCGACGCACTGTGCATTCAGAGATGCTCTTAGGCCTACCTTGGTTGTAACGGGTGGCGATTTGAGTCACTGTTGCCTTTCTATCAGCTCGAACCAGTCTGCCCATTCTCCTCTGACCTCTGGCATCAACAAGGCATTTCCGCCCACAGAACTGCCGCTCACTGGATTTTTTTTCTTTTTCGGACCATTCTCTGTAAACCCTAGAGATGGTTGTGCGTGAAAATCCCAGTAGATCAGCAGTTTCTGAAATACTCAGACCAGCCCTTCTGGCACCAACAACCATGCCACGTTCAAAGGCACTCAAATCACCTTTCTTCCCCATACTGATGCTCGGTTTGAACTGCAGGAGATTGTCTTGACCATGTCTACATGCCTAAATGCACTGAGTTGCCGCCATGTGATTGGCTGATTAGAAATTAAGTGTTAACAAGAAGTTGGACAGGTGTACCTAATAAAGTGGCCGGTGAGTGTATATCGTATGGCTTGACTGGTTAATAAATTCTTAGATTTTAGACTTTTAACGCCTTTCCAACATCGGGCGTAATAGTACGCCGATGTTGGACACCCTCCCTTTGATGTGGTCTCCAGCGCTGAGCCTACATCTTTCCGGGTACATGTCAGCTGTTTTGAACAGCTGACATGCACCCGGAATAGCTGAAGGTGGAATCGTGATTGCAGTATTCAGAATTCCCCGATCTATCAATAAAAAAAGAATTAACCTGATCGCTAAACAGCGTAGTGAGAAAAAAAGTAAAAACTCCAGAATTACGTTTTTTTTGGTCGCCGCAATATTACATTAGAATTTAATAACGGGAGATCGAAAGATCGTATCTGCACCAAAATGATATAGTTAAAAAAATCAGCTTGGCATGCAAAAAAAAGCCCTCACCCAATCCAAGATCATGAAAAATTGAGATACTACAGGTATTGGAAAATGGCGCAATTTTTATTTTTTTAACAAAGTTTGGAATTATTTTTGACCAAAAAAAACTAGACATGTTTGGTGTCTAAGAGCTCATAAAGACCTGGAGAATCAGAATGGCAGGTCAGTTAACCATTTAGTCAACCTAGTAAAAAAGTCAAACAAAAAAACAAGTGTGGGATTGCAAATTTTTTGCAAGTTCACCGCACTTGGAATTACAGTTATATGAAAAAGTTTGGGCACCCCTATTAATCTTAACGCTTAATGTTTTATAAAAAATTGTTTTTTTTGCAACAGCTATTTCAGTTTCATATATCTAATAACTGTTGGACACAGTAATGTTTCTGCCTTGAAATGAGGTTTATTGTACTAAGAAAATGTGCAATCTGCATTCAAACAAAATTTGACAAGTGCATAAGTATGGGCACCCTTATCATTTTCTTGTTTTAAATACTCCTACCTACTTTTTACTGACCTACTAAAGCACTTTTTTTGGTTTTCTAACCTCATTGAGCTTTGAACTTCATAGCCAGGTGTATGCAATCATGAGAAAAGCTACTTAAAGTGGCCACTTGCAAGTTGTTCTCCTGTTTGAATCTCCTCTGAAGAGTGGCATCATGGGCTCCTCAAAACAACTGTAAAATGATCTGAAAACAAAGATTATTCAACATAGTTGTTCAGGAGAAAGATACAAAAAGCTGTCTCAGAGATTTAAACTGTCAATTTCCACTGTGAGGAACATAGTAAGGAAATGAAAGAACACAGGTACAGTTCTTGTTAAGGCCAGAAGTGGCAGGCCAAGAAAAACATCAGAAAGGCAGAGAAGAAAAATGGTGAGATCAGTCAAGGACAATCCTCAGACCACTTCCAGAGAGCTGCAGCATCAACTTGCTGCAGATGGTGTTACTGTGCATCGGTCAACTATACAACGCACTTTGCACAAGGAGAAGCTGTATGGGAGAGTGATGCGAAAGAAGCCATTTCTGCAAGCACGCCACAGACAGAGTCAGCTGAGGTATGCAAAAGCACATTTGGAGAAGCCAATTTCTTTTTGGAAGAAGGTCCTGTGGACTGATGAAACCAAGATTGAGTTGTTTGGTCATACAAAAAGGCGTTATGCATGCCGGCAAAAAAACACAGCATTCCAAGAAAAACACTTGCTACCCACAGTAAAATTTGGTGGAGGTTCCATCATGCTTTGGGGCTGTGTGGCCAATGCCGGCACCGGGAATCTTGTTAACGTTGAGGAACGCATGGATTCCTCTTAGTATCAGCAGATTCTTGACAATAATGTTCATGAATCAGTGACACAGTTGAAGTTATGCAGGGGATGGATCTTTCAGCAAGACAATGATCCAAAACACCGCTCCAAATCTACTCGGGCATTCATGCAAAGGAACAATTACACTGTTTTGGAATGGCCATCCCAGTCCCCAGACCTGAATATCATTGAACATCTGTGGGATCATTTGAAGAGGGCTGTCCATGCTCGGCGACCATCAAACTTAACTGAACTGGGATTGTTTTGTAAAGTGGAATGGTCAAAAATACCTTCATCCAGGATCCAGGAACTCATTAAAAGCTACAGGAAGCGACTAGAGGCTGTTATCTTTGCAAAAGGAGGAGCTACTAAATATTAATGTCACTTTTCTGGTGAGGTGCACATACTTATGCACCTGTCAAATTTTGTTTGAATGCAGATTGCACATTTTCTGTTAGTACAATTAACCTCAGTTCAAGGCAGAAACATTACTGTGTCCAACAGTTATTAGATATATGAAACTGAAATAGCTGTTGCAAAAAAAACAATTTTTATGAAACATTAAGCTTAAGATTAATAGGGGTGCCCAAACTTTTTCATATAGCTGTATTTAGTACACGACATGGTAAAACCAATGGTGTCGTTCAAAAGTACAACTCGTCCCACAAAAAATGCCCTCACACAGCCACATTGATGGAAAAGTAAAAAAGTTATGGCTCTGGGAAGAAATGGAGCAAAAAACGAAAGCACAAAACGGAAAATAGCGCCGGGGTTAAAGGGTTAAAGCTCATAAGGTTTCTTATTGGAAAACCACATAATAAATGTGTGGCGCACAATCACTTTTAGTTTGAGCTATTTTGTTTATTTTAATTCTTACATTTCTTCCTATGACAAGATAATCCTCTCTATACTTGTGCTCACAGAGGAAACTACATCTACACATCTTCTGTGACAGTCAAACTACAATATGGGGCAAATAGTACAATGTGTGGATCAAGTGAAGAATCTGTCAAATTAAATTTAACAGAACTTAACTATAACCATTAAAAATGAATGAGCACTCAAATGCTCAGATGCTCGTTACTTGATGCTCATTTCAAGTAACAAGTATAATGGGAGACAATGGGAAATCCAAGCATTTTTCCTGCAGGCCCTACAATAAGGTCTGGGGGCATTGAAAATGTTGAAATGGATGGGAAAAGTGCTGGACAGAGAACAGCATGGGGAAGCAATTCTGACACCTAGATCACTGCTGAGAACAATTGTGTCACACTTTTACTCCACTTCAAGGCCTGATAAAACATTCAAAGTCAACGAGAAAATTGGAGTTTACAGCAAAAAAATTTTTAAGAAACATTATTTCCTGTATAACTCCTTGTATATAACAAAACATTTAAAAAGGATTAAAAAAAATTAAGTAAACCAAAATAGATTTTTTATTAAAAAATTAGAAATTTCAGTGTAACTTATGAAGGAAGCAAGAGCTGTGAAAAATGTGATGAAAGAGGGAATCTGATACAGCATGTATTAGACATAAAGGAGGGACACATTTTGCTCCAATGATCATGTAGTGGTACTCCTAGACTCATAAAGGCTATGCAATAATTGCAATGCCTGCCAAAAATCACAAGCAGAGTCATCCATACACCCTTGAAGTCACCAGCTGTAGGATCTCATTCAAATATTGTGAATAAAGTGTATTTGTGGTACTTCTACATAAAGGCTCTGTACACAGTGCAAAGTCAGGAAAAAATTATAAGCAAGCTCATCTATAGACCAATGAAAGCAACAACTGGAAGGACTCATTCAAATATTGAAAATTAAAAACACTTTACGTGCTGCTGTCTTCTGGTGGTATGGAAAAGTTGGGACTAATCCAGTCTTAGTTCGTTTTTATCAGAGTGATCCTGTCAGCATTTTGTGCTGACAGGTGAAAGCACCTGTCTGTTTTGTTTCCCCTAACGGCACTAAAAACCTTCTCAGCCAAGATGCTAGCAACAGGTCAACACAACAGCTGTAAGGAAAAGAGGGACAGCATGTGCCAGGTGTCCAGCTTTGAGGCCAAGTAGCTGAAGATCGTAGAGAAATTAGGGAGTGTGCTAGTTTTGTCGGAGAGATGTTGCTTGACTATCTTTAAAAACTTTTCCCTCCTTGTCAAAAACTCATGGTCATTAGGGCCTGGACACTGGGATAGGTCCAGAACTATGATGACAGTGTACCCCTGCCTCTGCTATTTGTCTCCATCTCCTCTCCTTCTTGATTGGAAAAAGAAGCTTGCCACATGCCAGTAGCTTTGTCTGACGGGAATTTTTTCAACATATTTTCCACAATGGCCCTCTGCTATAGCACCATTTAAGTGCACCTCTCTGCCTCAGGAAGCAGAGATGCAAAATTCACCTTTCATTGTTGGTCTAGCAGAGTGAACAAGCATTAGTTGTTTTGGATGAATGGAACGTGGGGGTCAGGGAAAGGCAGTGGTACATAAAGTCTGCCATATGTGCCAAGGTCCCCACAGCCAACACTTCACTTTTTTCACCATGATGACTGCTCTTCATCTCCTCCTCAATATCATCTTTCATTTCCTCCTCATTCCCCTTCTCAGCTCATCCACTTAGGAGATACGGGTCTTGGAGAACTGCACAAATCTCACATCCATGCCCACTCTTCAGTTTTTATGTGTGGAGGTTGACCAGAATATCTATGGGTGTGTTGAAACTGGTAAATCACAACTGGCTTCTGCTACTCACAAACCCTTGCCAGCATGTGTGGTGTGTAGGGTTGAGCGACTCATTTTTTACGGTCGAGTCGGGTTTTGTGAAACCCGATTTTTTCCAGAGTCGAGTCGAGTGCAGTCGGCCGATTATCGCTAAAGGTCGGGGATCGACCGAAACACGAAACCCAATGCAAGTCAATGGGGAAGCATAGTCGGCAGTGAGTGGAGGCCAGGAAAACACCTACAGTGCCCATTTTAATGCCAAAAACATCCATTCTTGTTTCTGAAGCTTGTCAATCTTAATTAACTTTATAATAATAGTTGGGCATTGGAAATTGGGGTCATTTGGCAAAAGTTGTGGGGGGTAGGGCTGGTTCAAGGTTTTAGTGGGCACAGGAAACGTGGACTACGTCACGGCGGTGGAGCAGTGAGAGGTAAGTATGTCAAGTTTGCAAGTGCTGTGATCCTAAGCAAGCAGGGGGGCCCACTCGTTGGCATTGGCACTGGCACAGGGCCCCTCAAAGTACAGCGGTGTGTTTGCACGGCGGGGGCGCCTCCCACCGGCAGCGACACTTTTGCGTACTCTGAGGGGCCCTGTGCCAGTGACGTCACCAACGAGTATGCCCCCCCCACCTGATGAAGGAACCTGCACTTTCATCTGCACCTTCCTCTTTGTCCCTGTGTAAGGTGGTATAACATGCGGGAAGGGGAACCTTACTTTCAGCAGGGTCAGATTCTGGCTGTGTAGAGTGCAAGGGGAATGTAGTGGTCTGGGTCAATGTACCAGCAGACTCATCTAGCAGTGGCTGGGCAATGGGCAGGATGAGGAGGAAACAGATATAGGGCCAAAGAATAAAGTAGGCTAAATGCAGTTCAAAATTGGTAACAGGACTAAACAGGCGGCACTGCTTTGTTCAGTGGAGTAGCAAACCCAAGAGCAGCAGACACTGTTTTAAGGGCCCAACCACACTAGTAGGCCAAATGCAGTTTAATATCTGATACTATAGGCCGAAAGCCAGAAGGTAGAAGCTCAGCTGTATTCAGTTGAGGGCAACACCAGGGAGGGGCAGACACCGTTAGTAGGCCCTAACCACCAATTTTTAAAAACACAGCACTTAATGAGAGCCAGAAGGTAGAAGCTCAGCTTTATTCAGTTGAGGACAACACCAGGCAGGGGCAGACACCGTTAGTAGGCCGGAACCACCAATTTTTTTAAAAACAGCAGTTAATCAGAGCCAGAAGGTAGAAGCTCAGCTTTATTCAGTTGAGGACAACACCAGGCAGGGGCAGACACCGTTAGTAGGCTGGAACCAACAATTTTTTTAAAAACAGCAGTTAATCAGAGCCAGAATGTAGAAGCTCAGCTTTATTCAGTTGAGGACAACACCAGGCAGGGGCAGACACCGTTAGTAGGCCGGAACCACCAATTTTTTTAAAAACAGCAGTTAATCAGAGCCAGAAGGTAGAAGCTCAGCTTTATTCAGTTGAGGACATTACCAGGCAGGGGCAGACACCGTTAGTAGGCCGGAACCACCAATTTTTTTAAAAACAGCAGTTAATCAGAGCCAGAAGGTAGAAGCTCAGCTTTATTCAGTTGAGGACAACACCAGGCAGGGGCAGACACCATTAGTAGGCCGGAACCAACAATTTTTTTAAAAACAGCAGTTAATCAGAGCCAGAAGGTAGAAGCTCAGCTTTATTCAGTTGAGGACAACACCAGGCAGGGGCAGACACCGTTAGTAGGCCGGAACCACCAATTTTTTTAAAAACAGCAGTTAATCAGAGCCAGAAGGTAGAAGCTCAGCTTTATTCAGTTGAGGACAACACCAGGCAGGGGCAGACACCGTTAGTAGGCCGGAACCACCAATTTTTTTTAAAAACAGCAGTTAATCAGAGCCAGAAGGTAGAAGCTCAGCTTTATTCAGTTGAGGACAACACCAGGCAGGGACAGACACCGTTAGTAGGCCGGAACCACCAATTTTTTTAAAAACAGCAGTTAATCAGAGCCAGAAGGTAGAAGCTCAGCTTTATTCAGTTGAGGACATTACCAGGCAGGGGCAGACACCGTTAGTAGGCCGGAACCACCAATTTTTTTAAAAACAGCAGTTAATCAGAGCCAGAAGGTAGAAGCTCAGCTTTATTCAGTTGAGGACAACACCAGGCAGGGGCAGACACCGTTAGTAGGCTGGAACCAACAATTTTTTTAAAAACAGCAGTTAATCAGAGCCAGAATGTAGAAGCTCAGCTTTATTCAGTTGAGGACAACACCAGGCAGGGGCAGACACCGTTAGTAGGCCGGAACCACCAATTTTTTTAAAAACAGCAGTTAATCAGAGCCAGAAGGTAGAAGCTCAGCTTTATTCAGTTGAGGACAACACCAGGCAGGGGCAGACACCGTTAGTAGGCCGGAACCACCAATTTTTTTAAAAACAGCAGTTAATCAGAGCCAGAAGGTAGAAGCTCAGCTTTATTCAGTTGAGGACAACACCAGGCAGGGGCAGACACCGATAGTAGGCCGGAACCAACAATTTTTTTAAAAACAGCAGTTAATCAGAGCCAGAAGGTAGAAGCTCAGCTTTATTCAGTTGAGGACATTACCAGGCAGGGGCAGACACCGTTAGTAGGCCGGAAGCACCAATTTTTTTAAAAACAGCAGTTAATCAGAGCCAGAAGGTAGAAGCTCAGCTTTATTCAGTTGAGGACAACACCAGGCAGGGGCAGACACCGTTAGTAGGCTGGAACCAACAATTTTTTTAAAAACAGCAGTTAATCAGAGCCAGAATGTAGAAGCTCAGCTTTATTCAGTTGAGGACAACACCAGGCAGGGGCAGACACCGTTAGTAGGCCGGAACCACCAATTTTTTTAAAAACAGCAGTTAATCAGAGCCAGAAGGTAGAAGCTCAGCTTTATTCAGTTGAGGACATTACCAGGCAGGGGCAGACACCGTTAGTAGGCCGGAACCACCAATTTTTTTAAAAACAGCAGTTAATCAGAGCCAGAAGGTAGAAGCTCAGCTTTATTCAGTTGAGGACAACACCAGGCAGGGGCAGACACCATTAGTAGGCCGGAACCAACAATTTTTTTAAAAACAGCAGTTAATCAGAGCCAGAAGGTAGAAGCTCAGCTTTATTCAGTTGAGGACAACACCAGGCAGGGGCAGACACCGTTAGTAGGCCGGAACCACCAATTTTTTTAAAAACAGCAGTTAATCAGAGCCAGAAGGTAGAAGCTCAGCTTTATTCAGTTGAGGACAACACCAGGCAGGGGCAGACACCGTTAGTAGGCCGGAACCACCAATTTTTTTAAAAACAGCAGTTAATCAGAGCCAGAAGGTAGAAGCTCAGCTTTATTCAGTTGAGGACAACACCAGGCAGGGGCAGACACCGATAGTAGGCCGGAACCAACAATTTTTTTAAAAACAGCAGTTAATCAGAGCCAGAAGGTAGAAGCTCAGCTTTATTCAGTTGAGGACAACACCAGGCAGGGGCAGACACCGTTAGTAGGCCGGAACCACCAATTTTTTTAAAAACAGCAGTTAATCAGAGCCAGAAGGTAGAAGCTCAGATTTATTCATTTGAGGACAACTTGAATTAGGGACTGCAGACAGACTTACCAGGCTGTCCCCTGTGTGGACCATGCATGCAATACATTAACCCATTGCGCCACAAAGGACACGTAACCTTCCGTGGCCATGCCTTCCGCTCCATGTGTCTGTTGTCAGGTGTACCTTTGGACTCACAGATTGACAGAATGAAAGGACAATGTGGTCTTTAACATGCTGGTGGAGGGGTGGGATGGCTTTTCTCGCAAAAGAATTGTCAACTGGGTAGCTCATGGCGTGGTACAGCGTAGTCCATCATGGCTTTATTAATATTAAATAAAATAAAACAATAGGCTCTATGCACTGTAAAATAGGTTCCAGGGGTACACGGGCAGCAGTGGTCAGGTCAGTGGAGGCCTAGTGGAAGGAGGGACCGCAGACAGGCTTCGAAGGCCTAACACAATAAAATGGGCTGGCTGTAGGCACTTTATAATTGGTTCCAGGGGTACACGGGCAGCAGTGGTCTGGTCAGTGGAGGCCTAGTGGAAGGAGGGACCGCAGACAGGCTTCGAAGGCCTAACACAATAAAATGGGCTGGCTGTAGGCACTTTATAATTGGTTCCAGGGGTACACGGGCAGCAGTGGTCTGGTCAGTGGAGGCCTAGTAGAAGGAGGGACCGCAGACAGGCTTCGAAGGCCTAACACAATAAAATGGGCTGGCTGTAGGCACTTTATAATTGGTTCCAGGGGTACACGGGCAGCAGTGGTCTGGTCAGTGGAGGCCTAGTGGAAGGAGGGACCGCAGACAGGCTTCGAAGGCCTAACACAATAAAATGGGCTGGCTGTAGGCACTTTATAATTGGTTCCAGGGGTACACGGGCAGCAGTGGTCTGGTCAGTGGAGGCCTAGTGGAAGGAGGGACCGCAGACAGGCTTCGAAGGCCTAACACAATAAAATGGGCTGGCTGTAGGCACTTTATAATTGGTTCCAGGGGTACACGGGCAGCAGTGGTCTGGTCAGTGGAGGCCTAGTGGAAGGAGGGACCGCAGACAGGCTTCGAAGGCCTAACACAATAAAATGGGCTGGCTGTAGGCACTTTATAATTGGTTCCAGGGGTACACGGGCAGCAGTGGTCTGGTCAGTGGAGGCCTAGTGGAAGGAGGGACCGCAGACAGGCTTCGAAGGCCTAACACAATAAAATGGGCTGGCTGTAGGCACTTTATAATTGGTTCCAGGGGTACATGGGCAGCAGTGGTCTGGTCAGTGGAGGCCTAGTGGAAGGAGGGACCGCAGACAGGCTTCGAAGGCCTAACACAATAAAATGAGCTGGCTGTAGGCACTTTATAATTGGTTCCAGGGGTACACGGGCAGCAGTGGTCTGGTCAGTGGAGGCCTAGTGGAAGGAGGGACCGCAGACAGGCTTCGAAGGCCTAACACAATAAAATGGGCTGGCTGTAGGCACTTTATAATTGGTTCCAGGGGTACACGGGCAGCAGTGGTCTGGTCAGTGGAGGCCTAGTGGAAGGAGGGACCGCAGACAGGCTTTGAAGGCCTAACACAATAAAATGGGCTGGCTGTAGGCACTTTATAATTGGTTCCAGGGGTACACGGGCAGCAGTGGTCTGGTCAGTGGAGGCCTAGTGGAAGGAGGGACCGCAGACAGGCTTCGAAGGCCTAACACAATAAAATGGGCTGGCTGTAGGCACTTTATAATTGGTTCCAGGGGTACACGGGCAGCAGTGGTCTGGTCAGTGGAGGCCTAGTGGAAGGAGGGACCGCAGACAGGCTTCGAAGGCCTAACACAATAAAATGGGCTGGCTGTAGGCACTTTATAATTGGTTCCAGGGGTACACGGGCAGCAGTGATCTGGTCAGTGGAGGCCTAGTGGAAGGAGGGACCGCAGACAGGCTTCGAAGGCCTAACACAATAAAATGGGCTGGCTGTAGGCACTTTATAATTGGTTCCAGGGGTACATGGGCAGCAGTGGTCTGGTCAGTGGAGGCCTAGTGGAAGGAGGGACCGCAGACAGGCTTCGAAGGCCTAACACAATAAAATGGGCTGGCTGTAGGCACTTTATAATTGGTTCCAGGGGTACACGGGCAGCAGTGGTCTGGTCAGTGGAGGCCTAGTGGAAGGAGGGACCGCAGACAGGCTTCGAAGGCCTAACACAATAAAATGGGCTGGCTGTAGGCACTTTATAATTGGTTCCAGGGGTACACGGGCAGCAGTGGTCTGGTCAGTGGAGGCCTAGTGGAAGGAGGGACCGCAGACAGGCTTCGAAGGCCTAACACAATAAAATGGGCTGGCTGTAGGCACTTTATAATTGGTTCCAGGGGTACACGGGCAGCAGTGGTCTGGTCAGTGGAGGCCTAGTGGAAGGAGGGACCGCAGACAGGCTTCGAAGGCCTAACACAATAAAATGGGCTGGCTGTAGGCACTTTATAATTGGTTCCAGGGGTACACGGGCAGCAGTGGTCTGGTCAGTGGAGGCCTAGTGGAAGGAGGGACCGCAGATAGGCTTCGAAGGCCTAACACAATAAAATGGGCTGGCTGTAGGCACTTTATAATTGGTTCCAGGGGTACACGGGCAGCAGTGGTCTGGTCAGTGGAGGCCTAGTGGAAGGAGGGACCGCAGACAGGCTTCGAAGGCCTAACACAATAAAATGGGCTGGCTGTAGGCACTTTATAATTGGTTCCAGGGGTACACGGGCAGCAGTGGTCTGGTCAGTGGAGGCCTAGTGGAAGGAGGGACCGCAGACAGGCTTCGAAGGCCTAACACAATAAAATGGGCTGGCTGTAGGCACTTTATAATTGGTTCCAGGGGTACACGGGCAGCAGTGGTCTGGTCAGTGGAGGCCTAGTGGAAGGAGGGACCGCAGACAGGCTTCGAAGGCCTAACACAATAAAATGGGCTGGCTGTAGGCACTTTATAATTGGTTCCAGGGGTACATGGGCAGCAGTGGTCTGGTCAGTGGAGGCCTAGTGGAAGGAGGGACCGCAGACAGGCTTCGAAGGCCTAACACAATAAAATGGGCTGGCTGTAGGCACTTTATAATTGATTCCAGGGGTACACGGGCAGCAGTGGTCTGGTCAGTGGAGGCCTAGTGGAAGGAGGGACCGCAGACAGGCTTCGAAGGCCTAACACAATAAAATGGGCTGGCTGTAGGCACTTTATAATTGGTTCCAGGGGTACACGGGCAGCAGTGGTCTGGTCAGTGGAGGCCTAGTGGAAGGAGGGACCGCAGACAGGCTTCGAAGGCCTAACACAATAAAATGGGCTGGCTGTAGGCACTTTATAATTGGTTCCAGGGGTACACGGGCAGCAGTGGTCTGGTCAGTGGAGGCCTAGTGGAAGGAGGGACCGCAGACAGGCTTCGAAGGCCTAAAACAATAAAATGGGCTGGCTGTAGGCACTTTATAATTGGTTCCAGGGGTACACGGGCAGCAGTGGTCTGGTCAGTGGAGGCCTAGTGGAAGGAGGGACCGCAGACAGGCTTCGAAGGCCTAACACAATAAAATGGGCTGGCTGTAGGCACTTTATAATTGGTTCCAGGGGTACACGGGCAGCAGTGGTCTGGTCAGTGGAGGCCTAGTGGAAGGAGGGACCGCAGACAGGCTTCGAAGGCCTAACACAATAAAATGGGCTGGCTGTAGGCACTTTATAATTGGTTCCAGGGGTACACGGGCAGCAGTGGTCTGGTCAGTGGAGGCCTAGTGGAAGGAGGGACCGCAGACAGGCTTCGAAGGCCTAACACAATAAAATGGGCTGGCTGTAGGCACTTTATAATTGGTTCCAGGGGTACACGGGCAGCAGTGGTCTGGTCAGTGGAGGCCTAGTGGAAGGAGGGACCGCAGACAGGCTTCGAAGGCCTAACACAATAAAATGGGCTGGCTGTAGGCACTTTATAATTGGTTCCAGGGGTACACGGGCAGCAGTGGTCTGGTCAGTGGAGGCCTAGTGGAAGGAGGGACCGCAGACAGGCTTCGAAGGCCTAACACAATAAAATGGGCTGGCTGTAGGCACTTTATAATTGGTTCCAGGGGTACACGGGCAGCAGTGGTCTGGTCAACGGAGGCCGATTGTAATGAGTGTCTGCCAGTTAGTAGTCAAAAACAACAATTAAATGTGAATGTCTCGCATTAAAACAAAACAAAAACACTAAAGGGTGCAATCATTAGGTTCAGGGGTGGGATCCTCTGCGTTGTTTCAGATCTACTAATTTAGCGCAAAGTATTTACTGTGGTAAATAGAGGACACTGCCCCTGACTATGTTAAGTACCATCATACATGTCAACACAATGGTATTGTCAGTGGCAGGTATGGAAGGATGTCAGCGCATAGACTAAACATTGGTGGAAGTGTGAGAGATAACTGTGGAAGTGGTAGAGCAATGTTTGACCTGGGGGTGGGTGAACTCTCTTGTGGCCGGCGGTACAGGCCCAGGGCCCCTCATGTTACAACAGTGTGTCTGACGTTGGGTGCGCACCACCACCGCCAGAGACACTTTATTGTACTATGAGGGACCCAGTAGCAATGCCGTCGACCAAAAGCGAGCACACCCACCTCTTCAGACAAACAGCAGTCTCACGGGTCTTTGCGCCAAGTCGCGATACCACGGCCCCGTGTGGGGAGTTTGGCCATTTAGGGAGGTGTAAACATGTCGTATGCTGGACAATCAGCTGCAGAAAATTAGACATTAGAAAAGTAATTCACAGTAGTCCACAGGCAAGAGCTTTTCATAGGAAAGCTAGGTGTCGGCCGGGCAAGGTGGGGCAAAAGATTTCGAAATCCAGTTGTGGTTATTTTAATGAATGTTAGATCGTCAACATTTTGGGTAGCCAGACGAGTCCTTTTTTCGGGAAAAATTGAACCTGCAGCACTGAATACTCTTTCTGATAGGACACTTGCTGCCGGGCAAGCAAGCTCCTGCAATGCATATTCTGCCAATTCTGGCCAGGTGTCTAATTTTGATGCCCAGTAATCAAATGGGAATGACGGTTGAGGGATGACATCGATAAGGGATGAAAAATAGTTAGTAACCATACTGGACAAATGTTGTCGCCTGTCACTTTCAATTGATGCAGCAGTACCTGTCCTGTCTGCGGTCATAGCAAAATCACTCCACAACCTGGTCAGAAAACCCCTCTGTCCAACGCCACTTCTGATGTGTGCACCCCTAACACTCCTAGTCTGCTGCCCCCTGGAGCTCGTGTGAGAACGATCACGTGCGCTGTGTGCTGGGAATGCCTGAAGCAAACGGTCAACAAGAGTTGATTGTTTGGTTGCTAATATTAGTTCCAAGTTCTTATGTGGCATAATATTTTGCAATTTGCCTTTATAGCGTGGATCAAGGAGGCAGGCCAACCAGTAATCGTCATCGTTCATCATTTTCGTAATGCGTGTGTCCCTTTTTAGGATACGTAAGGCATAATCTGCCATGTGGGCCAAAGTTCCAGTTGTCAAATCTCCGGTTGTGATTGGTTGAGGGGCAGTTTCAGGCAAATCTATGTCACTTGTGTCCCTCAAAAAACCAGAAACCGGCCTTGCCACGCAACCAATTTCCAGTGCCCCCGGGAAAGCTTCCGCATTAAAAATATACTCATCCCCATCATCCTCCTCGTCCTCCACCTCCTCTTCACCCGCTACCTCGTCCTGTACACTGCCCTGACCAGACAATGGCTGACTGTCATCAAGGCTTTCCTCTTCCTCTGGTGCAGACGCCTGATCCTTTATGTGCATCAAACTTTGCATCAGCAGACGCATTAGGGGGATGCTCATGCTTATTATGGCGTTGTCTGCACTAACCAGCCGTGTGCATTCCTCAAAACACTGAAGGACTTGACACATGTCTTGTATCTTCGACCACTGCACACCTGACAACTCCATGTCTGCCATCCTACTGCCTGCCCGTGTATGTGTATCCTCCCACAAAAACATAACAGCCCGCCTCTGTTGGCACAGTCTCTGAAGCATGTGCAGTGTTGAGTTCCACCTTGTTGCAACGTCTATGATTAGGCGATGCTGGGGAAGGTTCAAAGACCGCTGATAGGTCTGCATACGGCTGGAGTGTACAGGCGAACGTCGGATATGTGAGCAAAGTCCACGCACTTTGAGGAGCAGGTCGGAGAACCCAGGATAAGTTTTCAATAAGCACTGCACCACCAGGTTTAAGGTGTGAGCCAGGCAAGGAATGTGTTTCAGTTGGGAAAGGGAGATGGCAGCCATGAAATTCCTTCCGTTATCACTCACTACCTTGCCTGCCTCAAGATCTACTGTGCCCAGCCACGACTGCGTTTCTTGTTGCAAGAACTCGGACAGAACTTCCGCGGTGTGTCTGTTGTCGCCCAAACACTTCATAGCCAATACAGCCTGCTGACGCTTGCCAGTAGCTGGCCCATAATGGGACAACTGGTGTGCAACAGTGTCATCTGCCGATGGAATGGTTGGCCGACTGCGGTCTGTGGAAGAGCTGTAGCTTCTGCAGGAGGACGAGGAGGAGGAGGGGGTGCGAACGCCTACAGCCAACTGTTTCCTAGACCGTGGGCTAGGCACAACTGTCCCGAAATTGATGTCCCCTGTGGACCCTGCATCCACCACATTCACCCAGTGTGCCGTGATGGACACATAACGTCCCTGGCCATGCCTACTGGTCCATGCATCTGTAGTCAGGTGCACCTTTGTACTCACAGATTGCCTGAGTGCATGGACGATGCGCTGTTTAACATGCTGGTGCAGGGCTGGGATGGCTTTTCTGGAAAAAAAGTGTCGACTGGGTAGCTCGTATCGTGGTTCAGCGTACTCCATCAGGGCTTTGAAAGCTTCGCTTTCAACTAACCGGTAGGGCATCATCTCTAACGAGATTAGTCTAGCTATGTGGGCGTTAAAACCCTGTGTACGCAGATGCGAGGATAAGTACTTCCTTTTTCTAATCAGAGTCTCATGTAGGGTGAGCTGGACTGGAGAGCTGGAGATCGTAGAACTTTCGGGTGTGCCGGTGTACATGGCAGACTGAGAGACGGTTGGAGACGGTATTGTTTCCACCGGTGCCCTAGATGCAATATTTCCTCCTACAAAACTGGTGATTCCCTGACCCTGACTGCTTTTGGCTGGCAAAGAAACCTGCACAGATACTGCCGATGGTGCGGAAAATGGTGGCCTTACAGTGACGGAAGGGATGTTGCGTTGCTGACTAGCTTCATTGGCCGAGGGTGCTACAACCTTAAGGGACGTTTGGTAATTAGTCCAGGCTTGAAAATGCATGGTGGTTAAGTGTCTATGCATGCAACTAGTATTTAGACTTTTCAGATTCTGACCTCTGCTTAAGCTAGTTGAACATTTTTGACAGATGACTTTGCGCTGATCAATTGGATGTTGTTTAAAAAAATGCCAGACTGCACTCTTCCTAGCATCGGATCCCTTTTCAGGGATTGCAGACTGAGCTTTAACCGGATGGCCACGCTGTCCTCCAACAGGTTTTGGCTTTGACACGCGTTTTGGGCCAGATACGGGCCCGGCAGATGGAACCTGTTGCGATGTTGATGCCTGCTGCGGCCCCTCCTCCACCTCCGCTTCTGAACTACTGCCGCCTGCACCCTGTTCCCCCAATGGCTGCCAATCGGGGTCAACAACTGGGTCATCTATTACCTCCTCTTCGAGCTCGTGTGCAACTTCGTCTGTGTCACTGTGTCGGTCGGTGGTATAGCGTTCGTGGCGGGGCAACATAGTCTCATCAGGGTCTGATTGTGGATCAGTACCCTGAGAGGGCAATGTGGTGGTTTGAGTCAAAGGAGCAGCATAGTACTCTGGCTGTGGCTGTGCATCAGTGCACTCCATGTCAGAATCTACTTTTAATGGGCATGGCCTGTTAAGTGTTTCACTTTCTAAGCCAGGGACGGTATGTGTAAAGAGCTCCATGGAGTTACCCGTTGTGTTGCCTGCTGCATCCTTCTCTCCTGTTGTAGTTTTTGCTGAAGAGGACAAGGAAGCGACTTGTCCCTGACCGTGAACATCCACAAGCGACGCGCTGCTTTTACATTTACCAGTTTCAGAAGAGGAGGCAAAAGAGCTAGAGGCTGAGTCTGCAATGTAAGCCAAAACTTGCTGTTGCTGCTCCGCCTTTAAAAGCGGTTTTCCTACTCCCAGAAAAGAGAGCGTTCGAGGCCTTGTGCAGCCAGACGACAAAACTGGCTCCACAGCTCCAGACTTAGGTGGAATATTTTTATCCCCACGACCACCTGATGCTCCACTACCACTACCATCATTACCAGCTGACAATGAACGCCCACGGCCACGACGACCTCTTGCACCAGACTTCCTCATTGTTTTAAAAACTTAACCAAAGTAACTTTATTTGTTGCTGTCAAACAACTTACACGGTGAGCTATAACTTCAGTATGATTTCAATATCCCTTAACAGGTTGGTGAGACCACAAGGAAAATCAGGCACAATGTTACACACTCTGTTTTCTGTGGCACCAAATCACAGAGATGCCACACACGCAGGACTGTCACTCAAGCACAAATGTCAATATTAATCTCCCACTGTTTAATTTTTTTTTACTTTTTTAGAGAGACTTTAGAAACCAAATAATAAAAAATAAATAGGCTTTCTATGGCCCACTAAGTGAGAGATGGCACACCCAGGAGTCAGGAGTGGCACACAAGCAGAAAGGGCAATGTTAATCTCCCACTGTTTTCTTTTTTTTTTCTTTTTCAGGGAGACTTTAGAAACCAAATAATAAAAAATAAATAGGCTTTCTATGGCCCACTGAGTGAGAGATGGCACACACAGGAGTCAGGAGTGGCACACAAGCAGAAAGGGCAATATTAATCTCCCACTGTTTGATTTTTTATTTTTTTTTCAGGTAGATTTTAGAACCCAAATCAAGCAAAAAAATAAATAGGCTTTCTATGGCCCACTGAGTGAGAGATGGCACACACAGGAGTCAGGAGTGGCACACAAGCCCTGAGGCCAATATTTTTCTCCCACTGATTGATGTAGTGATTTTTTTTCAGGTAGATTTTAGAACCCAAATCAAGCAAAAAAATAAATGGGCTTTCTATGGCCCACTGAGTGAGAGATGGCACACACAGGAGTCAGGAGTGGCACACAAGCAGAAAGGGCAATATTAATCTCCAACAGTTTTCTTTTTTTTTTCTTTTTCAGGGAGACTTTAGAAACCAAATAATAAAAAATAAATAGGCTTTCTATGGCCCACTGAGTGAGAGATGGCACACACAGGAGTCAGGAGTGGCACACAAGCAGAAAGGGCAATATTAATCTCCAACAGTTTTATTTTTTTTTTCTTTTTCAGGGAGACTTTAGAAACCAAATAATAAAAAAACAAAGGCTTTCTATGGCCCACTGAGTGAGAGATGGCACACACAGGAGTCAGGAGTGGCACACAAGCAGAAAGGGCAATATTAATCTCCAACAGTTTTCTTTTTTTTTTCTTTTTCAGGGAGACTTTAGAAGCCAAATAAAAAAAACAAAGGCTTTCTATGGCCCACTGAGTGAGAGATGGCACACACAGGAGTCAGGAGTGGCACACAAGCAGAAAGGGCAATATTAATCTCCCACTGTTTTCTTTTTTTTTTCTTTTTCAGGGAGACTTTAGAAACCAAATAATAAAAAATAAATAGGCTTTCTATGGCCCACTGAGTGAGAGATGGCACACACAGGAGTCAGGAGTGGCACACAAGCAGAAAGGGCAATATTAATCTCCCACTGTTTGAATTTATTTTTTTTTTTTCAGGTAGATTTTAGAACCCAAATCAAGCAAAAAAATAAATAGGCTTTCTATGGCCCACTGAGTGAGAGATGGCACACACAGGAGTCAGGAGTGGCACACAAGCCCTGAGGCCAATATTTTTCTCCCACTGATTGATGTAGTGATTTTTTTTCAGGTGGATTTTAGAACCCAAATCAAGCAAAAAAATAAATGGGCTTTCTATGGCCCACTGAGTGAGAGATGGCACACACAGGAGTCAGGAGTGGCACACAAGCAGAAAGGGCAATATTAATCTCCTACTGTTTGAATTTTTTTTTTTTTTCAGGGAGACTTTAGAAACCAAATAATAATAATAAAAAAAGGCTTTCTATGGCCCACTGAGTGAGAGATGGCACACACAGGAGTCAGGAGTGGCACACAAGCCCTGAGGCCAATATTTTTCTCCCACTGATTGATGTAGTGATTTTTTTTCAGGTAGATTTTAGAACCCAAATCAAGCAAAAAAATTAATAGGCTTTCTATGGCCCACTGAGTGAGAGATGGCACACACAGGGATGGCACTCTTGCAGAAATGCCAATCTTAATCTCCCACAAAAAAAAAAAAAAAAAAAACAGGGACTGTCCTACAATTACTATCTCCCTGCAGTAATCTCAGCCAGGTATGGCAGGCAGCAATAAGGAGTGGACTGATGCACAAATTAAATAAAAAGTGTGGACAAACAAAAAAGATAGCTGTGCAGAAAGGAAGGAACAAGAGGATTTGTGCTTTGAAAAAAGCAGTTGGTTTGCACAGCGTCGTACACACACAGGCACAGCAACGCAGCTATCAGGGTCAGGGACCCTTCTAGGGCAGCCCAATGAGCGACAGCGCTGAGGAAAAAAAAATGTAGCTTCCACTGTCCCTGCAAACAAAAGGTGGTGTTGGACAGTGGAAATTGCTACAGCACAAGCGGTTTGCAGCTTTATGTACCCTGCCTATCACTATCCCTGCTTCTGAAGAAGCGGCAGCAACCTCTCCCTATGCTCAGATCAGCAGCAGTAAGATGGCGGTCGGCGGGAACGCCCCTTTATAGCCCCTGTGACGCCGCAGAAAGCAAGCTAATCACTGCAATGCCCTTCTCTAAGATGGTGGGGACTGAGATCTATGTCATCACGCTGCCCACTCTCTGCGTTCTCCTTCATTGGCTGAGAAATGGCGCTTTTCGCGTCATTGAAACGCGACTTTGGCGCGAAAGTCGCGTACCGCATGGCCGATGCAACGCTGGGATCGGCTCGGTTTCATGAGACGCCGACTTTGCTAAAAGTCGGCGACTTTTGAAAATGAACGACCCGTTTTGCTCAACCCTAGTGGTGTGTTGTTCCAGCATGTGGTGATGTTGCACACCAGTCAGTGAGCTGTTACTTGTATGTGCTGCAAGAGCAGTGGCAGATGTGGCTGACTTGTGGAAATGGGTGCTGAAGCGGCATACCTTGACCAGAAGCTCTGGCAAATATGGCTAGGCTTTCAGAAAAAGCTGAACTACCAAATTGAACATGCTGCCAAGCATAGTATGCTTGTGAGCTTGCCAAGCCTCACAGTTGCCACCAGGTTATCGCCACTATCACACACGATCATTTCTGGTTGCCAGTTCAGCAGCGAGAACCACAGATCTGTCTGGTCTGTCATTCCTTTCAATAACTGTGCCGTGATGTGTGGTTTGTCTCCTAGACAAATTATCTTTAGCAGAGCTTGTTCCCATTTTGCTGAGGTAGTGCTGCAAAGCTTCCAGCTGATATGTGCTCTGAGATAGCATGTCGGAGATGGAGGATAAGAATGAGTTTGAGGGGGCGTTGGAATGGGTGTAGGAGGTGGAGGAAACTCTGATAGAAGTAGGACCATTGTCACGATAATGTAAAAATATCATGGTCTGAGGGATTTTTGCACATGTGACCATGGTCCTAGACACACCACCTGGAACCTTCCATGGCTTGCCTGTAACCTTACTCCCTCTCCTCACTCCTTCTTTCGCCCCTCAGGTAGGAATGCTAATTAGCAAGGAGTATGTACAAGTCTCTTTGTCTGAAATCCATGGGCTTGCTGTATGGGGGAGACATTACAGAAGCTGTAATGTGACACCAGTGTGTGATAGAAATATGACAGAAAAAAAAAAAAAGAGAAGCCAGCACTGCTAATGGTCAGAACGCAATACAAATGGTGCACATGCACCTACTGAATTCTAACTGTAGTTCAAATATGAGACATTTAGCAAATAATTGATCAATTCTTTGAGCTACCCTGCCACTTCACGGCAATCTCATAATGGGGCAGTCCTACGCTACGTTTTTTATTAACGTTGTGCCATTACAGCCTCCTAGATGTATAAAAAGAGCATAAAAAGAAAGACACCATTACTATACTATGACATGCAAGCTGTACCTGGAGACATTTTCAGAATCACTCCCTTGGTGTCAGGAAGGATAAGCGTAGGTGAAGGCCAATCAGGTCCAGTGCGGACATGTCAGATCTGGCCTCCACGCCTCCAAACCAGCACCAAGGTTAAGGAGTGAGACAGGTTCAGACACAGCTGCAAAATTAACTAGAGCCTGAGGCAGGGCAGGGCTGCTGTGTGTGTGAACAGGAGCCTATCAATCACAGAGAACACAGAAAGAATGGCGTACGTAACCCAGCGTGCACGGCAACAGTGGTGGTCAGGCACTTACCAATGTAAAAGAAAAAAAAAAAAGAGAAGCCAGCACTGCTAATGGTCAGAACGCAATACAAATGGTGCACATGCACCTACTGAATTCTAACTGTAGTTCAAATATGAGACATTTAGCAAATAATTGATCAATTCTTTGAGCTACCCCGCCACTTCACGGCAATCTCATAATGGAGCAGTCCTACGCTACGTTTTTTATTAACGTTGTGCCATTACGGCCTCCTAGATGTATAAAAAGAGCATAAAAAGAAAGACACCATTACTATACTATGACATGCAAGCTGTACCTGGAGACATTTTCAGAATCACTCCCTTGGTGTCAGGAAGGATAAGCGTAGGTGAAGGCCAATCAGGTCCAGTGCGGACATGTCAGATCTGGCCTCCACGCCTCCAAACCAGCACCAAGGTTAAGGAGTGAGACAGGTTCAGACACAGCTGCAAAATTAACTAGAGCCTGAGGCAGGGCAGGGCTGCTGTGTGTGTGAACAGGAGCCTATCAATCACAGAGAACACAGAAAGAATGGCGTACGTAACCCAGCGTGCACGGCAACAGTGGTGGTCAGGCACTTACCAATGTAAAAGAAAAAAAAAAAAGAGAAGCCAGCACTGCTAATGGTCAGAACGCAATACAAATGGTGCACATGCACCTACTGAATTCTAACTGTAGTTCAAATATGAGACATTTAGCAAATAATTGATCAATTCTTTGAGCTACCCCGCCACTTCACGGCAATCTCATAATGGAGCAGTCCTACGCTACGTTTTTTATTAACGTTGTGCCATTACGGCCTCCTAGATGTATAAAAAGAGCATAAAAAGAAAGACACCATTACTATACTATGACATGCAAGCTGTACCTGGAGACATTTTCAGAATCACTCCCTTGGTGCCAGGAAGGATAAGCGTAGGTGAAGGCCGATCAGGTCCAGTGCGGACATGTCAGATCTGGCCTCCACGCCTCCAAACCAGCACCAAGGTTAAAGAGTGAGACAGGTTCAGACACAGCTGCAAAATTAACTAGAGCCTGAGGCAGGGCAGGGCTGCTGTGTGTGTGAACAGCAGCCTATCAATCATAGAGAACACAGAAAGAATGGCGTAAATATCTCATATTTGAAATACAGTCAGAATTCATTATGTGCATATGCACTTTAGATATTGCGTTTTGACCTTCAGCAGTGCTGGCTTCTCTTCTTTTTTTGCTTTCCCATAGAAATATGACAGTTACATATTCAGAACATGCTTTGATAAAGCTTCACTATGATGCCTTTTGCTAAACTCTAGCTATAAAAGAACCAGAGAAATGGATTTCTACTGAACCGTGTGGAATAGCTAGTCCGAGTGTGGTATAATTAGAAAGCTTATTTTAATATAAGATGAATGATGTGTGTGCCGTTACTCTGATAGGTTTTCCAGGCAAGCTAGGATAAGGATAAGTGTTGCTAACAAATCTGTATCTCTGAGAAAAGTGGAGGGCGATGGTAACTCAACTCCCTTAAGTGATGTCACAGCCTACAAGTATAAGTTACTGCCAGTCAGCCCAGCCTTCAGTTTTTACTTGAGAAGCTGTTGCACCAAGACCCTCTGATGCATTTGGATGTCTGGCTCCTCCCACCTTCATGATTAGCCTGGAACAATCTAAGCAACATGTGAGTGTTTACTTTCTTTAATCCCTGTTTTTTTGCAATTGCTTGTGCATACTTTAATTGTCTCATATTGCAAAATCTTTATATACCTTATGTAAACACTGTCTACCTTTTTGGAGTAAAATATAACATTTATTAGTTTGTCTTCTCCATGTTCTATAGCAAATGTTCACGTGCCTGAAGTTAATTACGCTACTAATTTGGGTTGGCTTCGGACCATTCTATTGAGGAATCGGAGCTGGTGGTGACGAAGTGTGTTCTGGGGTAGGTTGGTAAAACTGGCAGTGATGGAACAGGTTTTCTAAGCTATTGTCGGGCTGAGGCCTGAGCATTTATAATTCCCTCGTAGCAGCGTGCCTGCTAGCCAGTCCACAGTGAAGTGGCCCATCCGGTGACTAATTATCCTAGGTGTAGTTCCCTGACTGACCTGAAGGTATGGGGGAGCCGGAGAGCTGCAAGTTCTGAAGTGGAACGGGAAAGCGAGATATACGTAAATCCCGGCAGTTCGTGACATATTGTAGCAGCAGTGGGATAGCTAAAATAAGCCCCTGGGGTAAATTGATAGGTCATTAGTCTTCTTTGTGTTTTCATCACATGTTAGCAGTGTCGGGATAACTAAGATTAGCCCCCTGCACTTGTGATAGCCGTGAGCTGGCCAAAGGTCACCTCCTTTTCGTGACAACCATCAATCCTTGGTATTGGTAGCACATGTACTGTGCCAGGGTGGGACTCTGTCCCGGTTTCCACAATGTTCACCCAGTGTGCCAGCAGTAAAATGCAGAGTCCCTGACCACAAACTCATATCCACCTGCCGGTTGTTAAGTAGGCAATACCAGTAACTGTGTTGGTAAGGACATGGGCGATGTTCCTGGACATGTGCTGGTACAAGGCGGGGATGCCACACCGGGAGAAATAGTGGCGGCTGGGGACCGAGTACCAAGGGACAAAATTTGTACACCTGTAGCATGGCAATTTTGATTTTTATTTCAAACCAGCAAAATTGCACACAAACCAAGTTCTAAAGTATATATGACAATAGTCAATTTTTGAACAAGCAAATTTGTACACCTGTAATAGGCCAGTTTTGATTTTATTTGAATCTAACAAAATTGCACACAAAGTAGGTTCAGCAGTATATATGACAATAGTAAATTTTTTTAGCAAAAATATTTTGTAAACTGTACCAGACCAAGCGGTTTTTAACCCCTTTCTGACAGGAGTGGTCCCACAATGCTCCCATAACTTTAACCACCTAAATGCTGCGATCTAATGCGATTGCAGCATTCCGGGAGCAGGCAGAGGGATGATAGCCCCTCTGCCCTTGGATCGGAGAACCCACGGGGTCCTGATAGTTACCAAGCGATCAGCCTGCAAAAAATAATAGTCCCATTGTGGGCCAATTAAAAAAGTTTAAAAAAACCATTTTTTTTTTAAATAACTGAAAACATGTTATTTAAAAAAAAATAACATAAAATAATCAACATATATTGTACCCAAAAGTGAATGTTTGTATGAATAAAAACAATAAAAGTAGACATATTTGGTATTACCACGTCCGGAACGACCTAACCTATAAAACTGTTCCACTAGTTAACCCCTTTAGTGAACAGCATTAAAAAATTGCTGGTCTTTGCTCATTCTGCCTCCCAAAATCGGAATACAAAGCGAGAACAAAAATTTTCATGTGTCTATAAATGGCACCAATAAAAACGTCAACTCGTCAATGTGTGGAAAAATTATAGCTCTCAAGATAAGGTGAAGCAAAGAAATATTTTTGGCAATAAAAAAGTGTCTTTTAGTGTGTGACAGCAGCCAAACATGAAATCACTATATAAATCTGGTATCACTGTAATCGTACCGACCCAAAGAATAAAGTTGCCTCATCACTTATGCCGCATGAGGAATGGGGTAAAAATAACTAAAACTTTTTTCATTCTGCCTCCCAAAGATCACAGTAAGGCTCGGCGCAAATTTATCCTGCGTGTGAAAATCTCTGAAATACATGATTCAGACAGAGCCCTCTCTAAAATGAGGCAAATGGAAGCACTGTGGATGCCGTCTGACCTAATTTTTGTAGATGACAGTCTACAAATTTTGATAAGTTAGCCGTGAGTCCTCCTATTCCTGAAACTATTGGTCTCCCTAGTATACTAGAGGGGGACCCATCAGATGGTTATCTTAAGGAAATGCAACATCTGATAAGAGGGGGGCCTTCAAAAAGACTATCTAAATAAGCATGAATTTAACTTTATTAACAACACCCACCCTAGAGTCCCCTATTTTTATTACCTTCCTAAAATCCATAAAGATCCACTTCACCCACCAGGTAGACCAATAGTTTCAGGAATAGGAGGACTCACGGCTAACTTATCAAAATTTGTAGACTGTCATCTACAAAAATTATGTTCCGATCTACCGTCCCATTTAAAAGACAGTTCCCACATTTTACGAGTTTTGCAAATGCATACACACACGGTAACTTGCTGCCGCACCACGGGGGCGTCTGTCACCGGCCGGGACGGTGCCCCACTAGTAAGGAAGTAATCTCTGCTCGGCAAAGAACGTGGCCTAAACACTACACCAGCTTAAACAGAATACTTACCAACGAGAGCATACCGCAAGGACCTTTCTCACACGGAACCACCACTCCTCGTTTATTCCCCTGCATACAGGTAAATCAACATACACGTTAGCTGGAACTACATTGTGCCAATCGGCACATTTTGTTTATTTATTTCACATTTTTTAATTCTTCTTTTGCGGTCCTTTGATCTGGTCTTTTTGCGCAAATATTAAGTTTTTTACATTTAAATGCAGGATGTATCTGATACAAACAGCAAAGCACAAATTTTGCCCTTACAAGGACTGTTCGTTTGATGGTTCAGAATCAGCACAGTATCAAAGCTAGAGAACTCTGATTTGTTCACACACAAAGCAGTAGACAAGCTCTTTCTCCCTCCAATAAGAACTGTCCCTGAGCTGTGCATTGGTGTCAGTGTGTGATCGTGGTAGTGCTTGTCCTTCTGTAACCCCTGATGATGCAATATGACCAGCCATTCACAGTATTGCCACCACCAAGATGGTTACGGCATTACAGTGACTCGCAGGCAATTCCCGCATGCATATTGGCTACGTAACAAGTGCCAAACATGCTTGATGGGAATTCAAGCTTTAAATTTGAGCACTAATGCTCGCCGAGTGCTGAGCCCATCCGAGCACACAGATGCTCGAGTGTCACCAAGCATGTTCGCTCATCCCTAATAACCGCTGTTTAACCCCTCCATGATGGATTTTCCATTTTTTTCCCTCCCCTTCTTCAAAGATTCATACCTTTTTTATTTTTCTGTCCGCATGAGGCCTTTTTTTTTTTTTTCAAGTGAGACGGGTCCTAATTTTGAATAACTACATGTGATGCTAGTCACTTCTTATGGCCAAGCCATGACTCCGAGTGTTCAAAGTGCCCAAGGTCAGAAGCCAGGATTGTACGTCATAAACAGAATTAAGAGACAAATGCATAGTCAGGTAATGTTCTGAGGTCAGAGTTCCAAGAGGATAACGGATCAGAGCTAAAGGGGTTAAACAGGCGAATGGTCAGAACGAAGTACAAGGTAAGGCAATAGATCAAGCATACAGAACTCAAGGCACTGGAGAACAAACCTCACAAGCTGAGTGTACATCTGACAGAGTTCTGGGAGACACATATCAGTTAAGAAGCATGGCAATTACCTGGAATAATGAACACTTGGAGACAGCCAATGCCTCACAATATCAGATTGGATAGTCGATCTGTCAATCATCACATTGACAGCTCAGCACACCCCTGTACCAGATTGGATGTCCAAGCTGTCAAAGTACTGACAGCTTCAACACACCTTTATATCACATTGGATGGCCGAGCTGTCAGTAGCTGCATCCCAGACACACTGAGGGGTGGAACTGTGACACTAAGTAAATTTGATGTTTAACATACTGAGAAAATTATATAAAGTTCTAAATGAGGTGTAGTGCTAGAAAAAATGCAATTCAACATGTTTTTACGCTGTTCCTTGTGCTTCGATAGTGAACTGTCAACATGATTCCTCATTGCATTATGATTAGGATGATACCATGATAACATTTGATCAACATTGAAGTGGTAAAAAATTCTTTACTTTGTAATCAAAAATTGGTTTGTGTTGCTATTTTCTGAGGCTCTAAGTGAGACTAATTTTGTGAAAATGGGATAGGTAAGGGAGGTAGGGAGAGACCGAAGCAATACATTTGAAGGCTACAGATGCTGACTGACTGCGCCATTTAAATGGTTAAATAGTAGTGATCAGTGCTAGCTCCTGTCACTGCTGTAAATGTGCAGATGCTGGCTGTATAACACAAATAGCATCTGCTTGGACTGAAGTGGGCCCAGCTCATGAGCTAACTTAATATACCCCAGATATCGACCTCTAATGACAGATTGCTTCAAGAGTTGTTAAGGAATTAAGAAAAGTAACACTGAAAATATTTTTAGGCTACCTTCCGTACTTCACAAACCTGTGATGGTGTGCAGGTTTGCCAACCTTTTTCAGAACAGCCTATAAAAAAATAATGAAAATATCCCATTCTTTACAGAGAAATATAAAGGGTTTATACTGTAAATCATTAACATATTAAGTAATTTATTTCTAAAGAGGATTGCAATTTAAAAACATCAACACCATTTGCTATAAATAGAACAAAACAAAAAAAAATGATCTGGAACACATTTTGGTAAGTGCAATAAATGAGTGCTCACATTGTGTTCATTAACTGACAGAAACAAGAATAAATGGAAAATGAGCAAATACCATTTATAAGGTAAATAAATTGTATTAGTGCTAGTAGTCAAGTTCCCGCCGCTGCACAAGGGGAATCTCGAACCATGTCCTCTGCAGTCTCCCATTCTTCCCCAGCTGCAGTGGAGTCTGCTCAGCAGAGACGTTGGTCCCAGCGTCTGGCTCAAGCTGATACTGTGCAGCTGGTCATGGCTGCTGCCCCAGGTTCAGCCTTTGTAACCAGCATTAGTCAGTGGTGAGCAGATGTTCCAGGGACGAAGTCCTGCTTTTCATCTACTGAGCATGCCCGTGTGACGACCTCTCATTGGAGGTTGGAGGTCACATGCTTAGGTCTTGCAGCGGCTCTGATTGGACCACTGGGAAGGTCCCGGAAGGCTACATCTATAAAAGGATCGCATGGCCACTCGGCCATGCGCTAGTATAAACCTGTAATCGTGTGTGTGGTTGTATGCCTGTTCTAGTGATTGCTCCTTAATCATTCCCATTCCTAGAGTTGTTGAATGTTTGCGAATGTTGGAGCTACCTAGCACCTGAGAGTGCTATCCTTAACACAAGAGCACGATCCTTACTGCGCCTAACCAGCAGTGACCGCCGGTGATGTGCCGTGTGCAGTTAGAGCTCTTTCCTGACCCTTGTAAGGGTGGTTAGTGGCGTACGCCAGTGCGGCGCTGTACGCACTCTGTGCAGTAATCTTTAATTAGTCCTGACAACCGGTCAATGTAGGGTGGGAACTCCTGTTTGATCTCAGCATCTGACTCAGGGCATCCTCAGCTACGGGCTCAAAAGCCACCGAGGGTCAGAGCAGGATCAATCACCAGCATAGTGGGGGTGAATTTCAGGAATCCCACTAGCGTCCATCTGCTGCACCCTGTGACTGCTAACAGGGCACAGTGTTTCCTTAGTTTCCCTGCGACTCTGTGAAGCAACAGAGTTCGCATCAGTTCATACCGGGTGACGGAACCCGAGTTTAGTCTGGCGTCATACCACCGTATAGTGCCGCCATTACCTAGCAGCAGGTTCCATCTCTGCACAGTCGACCACGGGCTGCGAACGAACCTTTTATTATCTTTATATTTATTCGGTGCATTCCACCAGCCCTAATAAATAGTACATGTAAATAACATAGCGTATTTAGTTGTCACTATTTTGATCAAAAGAGTGTAAAAGCTATCCCACCTTGACAAGCTATACCCAATCAAGATGGTCCTTAACTTTTGTAGTGCGCTTCGCCCCTTGACGAAGCCGACGCGAAACGCGCGTTGGGGCTACGGTGTGGATCCCTGTTGAATGCCAGCATATGGGTAAGAACCCGGGGTGGGAGTGACTGTTGATTTAGTGGTCATCTGAGCCTGTGTACAGGGCGAAGTGATCTTCCCGGATTATTTTATTATACCCCTGGTTTAATGCCTCCTTACTTTTGCACTAGGCACTTTATGTTTATATATGGCATCAGCTGTGATCCACACTGTGTTTACGGTCTGTGCTACTTTTTTTCTCTCTGTCTGAAATAGTTCTCATTTGTGTATGAACTAATGTGTATACATTTATGTGTGGTGACTTTGTGATTTAATAAAACTGTAATTTATTTAACTATGGACATATACTCCAATTGTCTTTCGTTACGAATTCAGGTTGTGGGAGTGTCCTATACGCATTTGTATTTCTCCTCTATAGGCTCCCCCACGGTGGTTGAGAGCATGTTGGAGAAAATCAGATATTTATCTTTCATTTTGGGCTTGTTCGTTTTTGCGATGTGTCACAAGTAGGGTTGAGCGAAACGGATTGGACAAATTAAAAAATCGCCGACTTTCGGCAAAGTCGGGTTTCGTGAAACCCGAACCGATCCCACTGTGGGATCGGCCATGAGGTCGGCGATCTTCACGCCAAAGTTGCGTTTCATATGACGCTTTCAGCGCCATTTTTCAGCCAATGAAGCAGGACGCAGAGTGTGGGCAGCGTGATGACATAGGTCTCGGTCCCCACCATCTTAGAGAAGGGCATGACAGTGATTGGCTTGCTTTCTGTGGCATCACAGGGGCTATAAATGGGCATGCACGCTGACTGCCATCTTACTTCTGCCAATCTCCGCATAGGGAGAGGTTGCTGCAGCTTCTTCAGAAGCAGGGATATAGTTAGGGAGGGAAGATTAACCCCCAAACCGCTTGTGCTGTAGCGATTTCCACTGTCCAACACCATTTTTGTTTTGCAGGGACAGTGGAGGCTATATCTTTGTGCATCAGCTCTGTAGCTTATTAGGCTGCCTTATAAGGCTCCCCGATAGCTGCATTGCTGTTTGCAAACCAACTGCTTTTTTAAAAGCAAAAATCCTGTTGCTCCTTTCTGCAGTTATCTTGTTTATTTGTCCACACTTTTGTGTGCAGCAGTCCTTTTTGTTGCTGCCATACTTGTCCTGAGATCATTGTAGGGAGATAGAATTTGTACTACAGTCCTTGGATTTTTTCAGATATCTTCCAGCCACTTGCTGCCACTTACATTGCGTTGTGTTATACACTGGGCCTGAGTTGTGGTGCTGTCTCCCCCCAAAAAAGGGAGATTAAAATTGTCACAAATTGGATATACGTCAGTTCTGTTAGTTTGTCGTATATCAGCCAGCCACGCTCTGCCACTTACATTGTGTTGTAAAATACAGTGGGCCTGAGTTTGGGTTCAGTCTCCCCCCAAAAAAAGTGAAATTGAAATTCTCACAAAGTGGATATACCTCAGTCCTCTTAGTTTATGGTGTAGCAGCCAGCCACTTGCTGCCACTCACATTGCGTTGTAAAATACACTGGGCCTGAGTTGTGGTGCAGCCTCCCCAAAAGAAAAGGGAGATTCAAATTGTCACACACTGGATATACGTCAGTTCTGTTAGTTTGCCGTATATGTGCCAGCCACTTTTTGCCACTTACAGTGTGTTGTGTTATACACTGGGGCTGAGTTGTGGTGCAGTCTCCCCAAAATAAAAGGGATATTCTAATTATCACACACTGGATATACGTCAGTTCTGTTAGTTTGTCGTACATCAGCCAACCACTTTCTGCCACTTACATTGTGTTGTGTTATACACTGGGGCTGAGTTGTGGTGCAGTCTCCCCAAAATAAAAGGGAGATTCTAATTGACACACACTGGATATACATCAGTTCTGTTAGTTTGCCGTATATCAGCCAGGCACTTTCTGCCACTTACATTGTGTTGTTTTATACACTGGGCCTGATTTTTGGTGCAGTCTCCTCCCATAAAAAGGAGATTCAAATTGTCACACACTGGGTATACGTCAGTTCTGTTAGTTTGCCGTATATCTGCCAACCACTTTCTGTGACTTACATTGTGTTGTGTTATACACTGGGGCTGAGTTGTGGTGCAGTCTCCCCAAAATAAAAGGGATATTCTAATTATCACACACTGGATATACGTCAGTTCTGTTAGTTTGTCGTATATCAGCCAACCACTTTCTGCCACTTACATTGTGTTGTGTTATACACTGGGCCTGAGTTTTGCTGCATTCTCCCCCCCAAAAAAGGGAGATTTAAATTGGCACTAAGTGGATCTACGTCAGTTCTGTTTGTCGTATATCTGCCAGCCACATTCTGCCACTTACATTGTGTAGTGTAATACACTGGGCCTGTACTTGTACTCGTACTTGTTTTACAGTACCATATAACAGTTGTTATTTTGGTTACATTTTCCCAAAAATGAGGAAGTCTGGTGGAAGAGGCCATGGGCGGTCGTTGCCAGCTGGCAATGATGGTGGTGGTGGTGGTGATGGAGCATCTGGTGGTAGTGGGAAAAGCAAAGTAGCAGCTAAGGCTCGAGTTGTTGAGCCAGCGTCATCTTCTGGCTACACAGGGCCTCGAAGGCTCCCTTATCTGGAAGTAGGAAAACCGCTGTTAAAGCCAGAGCAGCAGGAACAAGTTTTGGCTAATGTGGCGCCTAGTGTTGAGCATTCCGATACCGCAAGTATCGGGTATCGGCCAATACTTGCGGGTATCGGAATTCCGATACCGAGATCCGATACCTTTGTGGTATCGGGTATCGGTATCGAAACAACATTAATGTGTAAAATACAACATTAATGTGTAAAATAAAGAATTAAAATAAAAAAAATTGCTATACTCACCTCTCCGACGCAGCCTGGACCTCACCGAGGGAACCGGCAGCGTTGTTTGCTTAAAATGCGCGTGTTTCCTGCCTCCCGCGACGTCACGGCTTCTGATTGGTCGCGTGCCGCCCATGTGGCCGCGACGCGACCAATCACAGCAAGCCGTGACGTAATTTTGAGGTCCTGGAAGCTTAATTCTAGGCATTCAGGATTTTAAAATTACAGATGCAGAAATAGGCATCAGGACCTGAAATTACGTCACGGCTTGCTGTGATTGGTCGCGTCACGGTCACATGGGCGGCACGCAACCAATCACAAGCCGTGACGTAATTTTAAAAATGCGCGCGTCTCCTGCCTCCCGTGACGTCACGGCTTGTGATTGGTCGCGTCGCCCATGTGACCGCGACGCGACCAATCACAAGTCGGAACGTAATTTTAAATTCCTGAATGCCTAGAATTAGGCATTGAGGACCTGAAAATTACGTCACGGCTTGCTGTGATTGGTCGCGTCGCGGCCACATGGGCGGCACGCGACCAATCACAAGCCGTGACGTCGCGGAAGGAAGTAAAAGCGCGCATTTTAAGCAAAGAATGCTGCCGGTTCCCTCGGTAAGGTCCAGGCTGCGTCGGAGAGGTGAGTATAGCAATATTTTTTATTTTAATTCTTTATTTTACACATTAATATGGATCCCAGGGCCTGAAGGAGAGTTTCCTCTCCTTCAGACCCTGGGAACCATCAGGAATACCGTCCGATACTTGAGTCCCATTGACTTGTATTGGTATCGGGTATCGGTATCGGATTAGATCCGATACTTTGCCGGTATCGGCCGATACTTTCCGATACCGATACTTTCAAGTATCGGACGGTATCGCTCAACACTAGTGGCGCCCCTAGGGGTATTTGCCACAAAAATAGTTATTGACACCAAATACAAATATTAAAATAGCAAGACTGCACTACCATCTCCGGCCAGAAGGGGAAGCTCCAGAGACTCCCCTTGATCTATTCTGGTCTGAGAAAAAGATTGGCAGTTGGGTTGAGGAGCTGAAAGTGAGAGGTCGTATAACTGAACTCCTAACAGCCCTATGACGGATTATAGGCCCGTAATACCGATAGTAAGAAAAGAGGAATAGAGAAAATGGACATTGTGAGAATCGGGTAGCAATAACCTCTACCCAGAATAGGCGCAGAGACGGATACCGGATCCGTGGCTATATTCATTACATATAATACAGCAACCGGAAGGAAGTGAGGTGATATCAGCTTCATCAGGGTAAGACGCAGCAACAGACACAGAGTTCAGCGGTACTCCCAGAGGGGGTAAGCCGACAAAAAGGACTCGGGTTGTCCTTTCATTTGGACAATAGCCGTCGATCCAGGATCGGGGTCATCACAGCTGAGAGGACCTGCTGCTGATCAAGTAAGTGTCTGATCCTTCATGATATCCCTTACACTGTGCATCGCCTGAGGCCACAGCACCGGGTCAAGCCACTAGTGACATCCCCCTCAAGAGACGGACCTCATTGATCTGGTGCTGGGTACCTCGGTCTCCCGGGCATCACAACTGGCGTCACGAACAGGATATCGGAGGGCGACCCATCATCCCTATCGTGCTGGACGGAATTCCCCTCAATGCTTTGCTGGATACAGGTTCCCAGATTTCATCTATACCATATATCCTTTATAAGAGGTACTGGGCTGAGGTAGATATTGATAAAGGACCCTCTGATGTTGAACTAGATATATGGGCCAGTAATGGTAAGTTGGTACCGAAACTAGGATTCAGGGAGATGACCATAAAGATTGGTAATGCAGAATTGAAGAAACAGGGTATAATTGTCGTTGATCTTGACCGACAGAACTGTGAACCAACTGTATTGATAGGAATGAATGTGTTAGAAAACTGCTTTTCCGAAGTTATTTCTGTCTTACAACAAATTGCTGAAACCGCCCGATCCTGCCAGCAGAGAGTTCTCCGGAGGGAAATAAAAGTATTAATGTTAAGGCAACAGATAGAAGTTGCAGGTGGAGAAATCGGCAGTGTGAGGGTGAGTGATCCAACATCTATTGTAATCCCACCAAAAACAGAAATGCTGGTATGGTGTAGAGCGGCCATTGGTACTAAAGGACGAGACTATCAAGCCTTAATAGAACCAGCGTACACCGACAGCAGACCCACTATACTCACGGCACGAGGGGTGGTCGAGGTACACCGGGGACGGGTGCCGGTACGACTTTTGAACTGTGGAGAGGAAGAGGTCACTTTGCCAAGGTACGCTACAGTGGCAAAGTTATATACTGTTGACAACAATGCCATCACAACCGTTGAGCCCTTAGAATCGACCTGTCAGGTGGAAAATAACGGCTCAGATGGAGAATCGGAGGATTGGTGCCAACAGCTAGACATGGGTGTAGATTCAACAACTACCCATCAAAGACAAGGGGTATATAGATTAGTGACGGAATATGAACAGGTCTTCAGTAAACACCCATTGGACTTCGGACGGATAGAAGGGGTGGAACATACAATCCCCACCGGTGACCATCCCCCGATAAAAGAAAGATATAGACCCATACCGCCCGCTCACTATCAATGCGCGAAGGACATGCTGAGAGAGATGAAACAGGCCGGGGTAATAAGAGATAGTTGTAGCCCTTGGGCGGCCCCTCTGGTGATTGTCAAAAAAAAGGACGGAACCATGAGAATGTGCGTAGACTACCGGCGGATTAATAACATCACCCGTAAAGATGCCTATCCCTTGCCTAGGATAGAAGAGTCCTTGACTGCTTTGAAATCTGCTAATTATTTTTCCACCTTAGACTTAACAAGCGGGTATTGGCAAGTCCCTGTGGCTGAGAGAGATAAAGAAAAAACGGCATTCACCACACCAATGGGTCTAAGCGAATTTAATCGCATGCCGTTCGGACTCTGCAACGCATCCGGTACTTTCCAGCGACTGATGGAATGTTGCCTCGGACACAAGAACTTCGAGACCGTCCTCCTGTACCTAGATGATGTGATCATCTACTCAAAGACTTACGAACAGCACTTAACAGACCTGGCAGAGGTGTTCGAAGCCTTATCCAAGTATGGTATGAAAATCAAACCATCCAAATGTCACCTTCTCAAGCCAAAGGTACAATACTTAGGGCACATCGTGAGTTCGGAGGGAGTAGCACTGGATCCCGAGAAAATAACTGCCATAAGGGATTGGCCAAGACCTACCAACGCAAAAGAAGTGAGGCAATTCTTGGGATTAGTGGGTTACTATCGTAGATTTATAAAAGGATTTACCAAATTGGCAACGCCATTGCAAGATACTTTAATAGGGCAGACGAAGAAACCTTCAAACCGAAACCCTCCTTTTCAGTGGAACGACGAAAGAGAAGACTCCTTTGAACAACTAAAGAAGGCACTAACCGGAGAAGAAGTTCTGGCGTACCCGGATTACCATCAACCTTTCATCCTCTACACCGATGCCAGTAATGTGGGATTGGGAGCGGTGCTGTCACAAAAGCAAGAAGGTCGGGAGAAAGTCATCACCTTTGCAAGTAGAAAACTCCGGCCTACTGAAAGAAATTTTGAAAATTATAGTTCCTTCAAATTGGAGCTACTGGCAGTAGTTTGGGCTGTGACTGAACGTTTCAAACACTATTTGACCGGTGCAGAATTTATTGTCTATACTGACAACAATCCATTGACCAACCTAGACACGGCTAAATGAGGTGCGTTAGAACAGCGATGGATAGCCCGGTTATCTAATTACAACTTCGTGATCAAGTATCGAGCAGGTCGCAAGAATGGAAATGCCGATGCCCTATCCCGGATGCCACACTTGAGAGATGTAGAAGAAGAAACGGGGGAGCTTGAAGAAATTGAACTACCAGCCTTTCATCAGCCCAAGGCAAAACATCGTCAGTCAAATACCTATCAGAAACAACAAGAAGTGAATTTTAATCCGTTAGCACACCATAGATGGGCTGACACCCAAGATAGCAATCCAGCTGTGAAGATAGTGAAGGAACTATTGACTGAGCAAAATGCATATCCCGATGAGGATGCCCCAGAAGAGACGCATCAACTCTGGAAAGAGAGAGGCAAAATGTTCCTGTATCAAGGGAAACTCTCTAGAAGATACACCAATCCGAAAACACATGAATTGGTTTGGCAGATTATCGTGACTAAACAAGATGTGAGGATGGTCCTCGAGGCTTACCACAATGGTGCTGGTCACTTTGGTTGGAAAAAGCTAGAAGTACTTCTGAGAGAAAGATTTTATTGGGTCGGGATGAGAAAATCAATCGAACAGTGGTGTAGAAACTGTGGTCCGTGCAACCTCAGAAGGAACGATCAAAAGAGCCAAAGAGCACCACTGCAGCCCATAATCACCAAACAACCACTTGAACTGGTAGCCATGGACCACGTGAAGTTGACACCGAGCCGGTCCGGTTATGTCTATGCCTTGACCATCGTGGACCATTATTCGCGCTTCTTGGTAGTAGTACCTGTAAAAGATCTGACTGCAAAAACAGCAGCCAAAGCGTTCCAAACGTACTTTTGTAGACCCCATGGATATCCGGAACAGGTTCTCACTGACCAGGGTACAGCCTTTGAATCAGAGATCTTCAGAGAATTCTGTAATATGTATGGTTGCAAAAAGATCCGGACGACGGCCTATCATCCGCAAACAAACGGCTTATGTGAGAAGATGAACCATATTGTGATAGACCTACTAAAGACTTTACCTGAAACGGAAAGGAATCAATGGCCAGAGAAATTGCCTGACTTAGTGGATCTGTATAATCATGTCCCGGTGAGCTCTACCAACTGCACCCCAGCTTATCTTATGCGTGCAAGACCCGGCCAATTACCAATCAATCTAGAAATGGGAATTCTGAAACCAGACGCAGAAGTTCAAGACTCCAATTGGGATGTCGTACGGCAAAAGCAGTATCGCCAAGTGCAAGAGAGTGTGGAAAGAAGCCTCAAGCAAACCAGAGAAAGACAAGAGCGAACTTTCAACCAGAATGCTCTAGCAACTCCATTAAGACCGGGTGACCAAGTACTCAAGAGGAATCGTCGAACCAATAAACTGGATAATCAATGGGAAGCCGTACCCTACACAGTTTTACCAACAAGAATGGATAATCCTAAAATGTGTCTCATTAGCAAAAACGGAGGTTTAACATCTGTACTAGTGTCAAGAGACAATCTTAAATTATGTCCGGAAACGTTGAAAGAGCCAGAAGTTGTCCAGCCAGAATCAGAAGTTATTCAACCTATACAGGTTCAACCAGTAAAGGAAAAAGAGGAGGAAATGTATCACACCTGTATAGGAGACTTTCCCAAAACCCTACTAACATACCATGGTGCAGTAGTGGTTCCCATGGTGGCCTTTTATCCAACACCGAACCCAATATTAGAAGTTCCAAGACAGGAAGAGGCTGACCCCGTACTACAAGAGGTTCCAGGTCAGGAAGAACAGATTCCTGATCAGAGTGATCCCATTCACGGTGGACTTGCCAACCCCATAGTGGTGGAATTATCTTTAGCAGAGAGGGCAGATACTATATCCGCAGTAGACAGTAGTACACCACATAAAGAGACATCGCTATTACGTAGATCCCAGCGAAGTACCCAGGGTCAATTACCGGCCAGGTATGCGGATTACCAACTATAAGACTACAGTCATTGTTATCGTTCTGTAACGTTTAAGCCCAGTACCTACAGACACTTGCCTGTATGAACTTCTTGCATATTCTTGAACTTTTTATCAGCCCGGAAACACTAAATCAAAGCTCCGGAAAGACTGCTTTGTGAACTTTGCTTCCTAGTACCTTCAAGGATAGAACTGTATTAATGGACGCTATTTGAAGTGACTTTTTATAGAATTCCATTTTTTTTTTGTTTCTTTGAGTGGTTTTTGTAACTTTTCATTTTTAAGACTCTGTATATATCAATTGTTATTTCAAAATGTTATCGTCCCACAGTCCCGGAGTACTGTTCTTAACTAAGGGGGAATGTGGCGCCCCTAGGGGTATTTGCCACAAAAATAGTTATTGACACCAAATACAAATATTAAAATAGCAAGACTGCACTACCATCTCCGGCCAGAAGGGGGAGCTCCAGAGACTCCCCTTGATCTATTCTGGTCTGAGAAAAAGATTGGCAGTTGGGTTGAGGAGCTGAAATTGAGAGGTCGTATAACTGAACTCCTAACAGCCCTATGACGGATTATAGGCCCGTAATACCGATAGTAGGAAAAGAGGAATAGAGAAAAAGGACATTGTGAGGACCGGGTAGCAATAACCTCTACCCAGAATAGGCGCAGAGACGGATACCGGATCCGTGGCTATATTCATTACATATAATACAGCAACCGGAAGGAAGTGAGGTGATATCAGCTTCATCAGGGTAAGACGCAGCAACAGACACAGAGTTCAGCAATACTCCCAGAGGGGGTAAGCCGACAAAAAGGACTTGGGTTGTCCGTCGAACCAGAGCACAGAAGAGACAGATTGGGTCGGCAGCCAGTTCACAAACAGCAGCAGGGCCAAACAGAAACTGCGCATAATAAGAGGTGGAAATCCTGACAGGGTCAAAGTAATTCAGGGTTCTTATACAGACTCCGGTGACAGTATTGGTTACAAATCCCTTTTTGTTGAAGTAAATTGGTTAAACGTTTCAGCGCCTCAGTCTTTCATTTGGACAATAGCCGTCGATCCAGGATCGGGGTCATCACAGCTGAGAGGACCTGCTGCTGATCAAGTAAGTGTCTGATCCTTCATGATATCCCTTACACTGTGCATCGCCTGAGGCCACAGCACCGGGTCAAGCCACTAGTGACATCCCCCTCAAGAGACGGACCTCATTGATCTGGTGCTGGGTACCTCGGTCTCCCGGGTGTCACACTTTCCTTGCTGACTCAGCCCCTAGCTCTTTCACCTCCTCTGCAGAAAGTTCCAAATTTAAAAGTAGCGAGTCGTCAGTGGATGCTCCCGGTCAGGAACAAGTCTCTTCCTTGTGTCACCCAAACCAAAAGTGAAGGATGCGTCAGGCGACACTACAGGTTACTCCATGGAGCTCTTTACAAATACTGTGCCTGGGTTAGAAAGGTAAATTGTTAACAGCCCATTACAAGATGAATCGGACATGAAGTGCACTGATGCACACAGCTAGATTATTATGCTGTTCCATTGACTCAGATCACTACATTGCCCTCGCAGTGTACTGAGTAGTATTGAGCGATACCTTCCGATATCGGAAAGTATCGGTATCGTAAAGTATCGGCCGATACCGGCAAAATATCGGATCTCGCCGATACTGATACCCGATACCAATGCAAGTCAATTGGACGAAAATATCGGAATTAAAATAAACCCTTTCTTTCCTTGTAGGTTCATTCTACATGAAGGAAAACAACTAAGAATAATGTAGGATGTATTGGGGGAGGTGGCGGAGACATTAAAGGCATAGAGGTTTAGCCCAATCAAATAGAATAGCAGGAATTTTAATTTTTTTTAAAGACGTTCGGAGTTACAAAGATATTGACTATGTTAAGATTTTTTAATTTTGTCAGATATTGATGTTTCACTACTTCCACGCCTTTCACCCTCTTTTTTACTTCTCCCACACTTTCTTCTTCATCATCATCAGCATCTTTGACATCAAGTTCTTCTTCACCTTATTCATCTTCTTCTTCATCTTCTACCTATAATTTTTTTTGTTACATTGTTCATATTCTTTTTATTTAACTATTATTCTTCTTCATATTCAAGTTCTTCATCATATTCTTATTTGTGACAGGCATTCCCGTAGTTGTTATCTATAAAAGTTTGAAGATTACACCTTCCGTTCTGCCTGTCACAAAACAGTTAGATCTGTCCGCGTTCAGTATTGCCTGCAGCATCAGGCTTTATCCAGGGGCACCACGAGGAGGAACGGACTCACCCCCATACACTGCTTAGTCTTCTTCTGCTTATAATTTAGATAATATCTTTTGCTCTGATATTTAGTGTTATGCTTAATGATCTTCTGCTCTTTGTTCTGCAGCCTCTTGTTCTTCTGCTTCTCGGTCTCACATGTCGTCGTCGTCGTCGTCTCCAGGGTCGTCGTCATCTCAGTGGTTGTCGTCTCTGGTGTCATCGTCATCTTAGGGGTGGTCTTCCGGGTCATCGTCTTTAGGGTCTTGAACTTGGATATGTAGCAGAAGGTACAAGAAGGCTGAGAAAATGCCGAGAAACAGCTGATGGAACTGGAACTCGGATGGCTACCCGAAGGTCCAAGAGCCAATGGAACTACCGAGGACCAGCTGACGTTACTGGAACCCGGTTACTAAGCAGGAGGTACCCGTGCTGAAAGCACTACCAAGGACCACCTGACGTTGCTGGAACTCAGATACCCAGAGGGAGGCACCTAAGCCAAAGGCTCTGCCCGGAACCAGCTGACGGTACTGGAACCAGGATGGGGAGCAGAAGGTACAAGACCAAAAGACACTGCCAAGAACCAGCTGACGGTACTGGAACCCAGATGGGTAGCCAAAGGTCCAAGAGCCAATGGAACTACCGAGGACCAGCTGACGTTACTGGAACCCGGTTACTAAGCAGGAGGTACCCATGCCAGAAAGCACTACCAAGGACCACCTTACGTTGGTGGAACTCGGATACCCAGAGGGAGGCACCTAAGCCAAAGGCTCTGCCCGGAACCAGCTGACGGTACTGGAACCAGGATGGGGAGCAGAAGGTACAAGAGCAAAAGACACTGCCGAGAACCAGCTGACAGTACTGGAACCCGGATGGGTAGCCAAAGGTCCAAGAGCCAATGGAACTACCGAGGACCAGCTGACGTTACTGGAACCCGGTTACTAAGCAGGAGGTACCCGTGCCTGAAAGCACTACCAAGGACCACCTGACGTTGGTGGAACTCGGATACCCAGAGTGAGGCACCAAAGCAAAGGCTCTGCCCGGAACCAGCTGACGGTACTGGAACCAGGATGGGGACCTATTCAAGCTTGTCTTCTTACAGCCCCAACTAGTGGGGTTGGAGCAAAGGGTCAGCAGGGGGAGCAGAGTGTAGGCCGAAGCCTGCACTGGAGGCATTTGGAGGTCTTTTGTGTCTGCGTGGCATTTGCAGGACACGTTGCCGGCTACACAGCAGGGGAACAGCTGGCGGTGCGGAACCCCACTGACACATTGGCTGGTGTTTTTCTCTGTGCAGCCAGCACTTCCGGGCACCAACTGGCGGTGTTAGACCCCAGGGACAGCAGGAGGAGAGGGAGCAGAGAGTGTAGGCCGAAGCCTAATTGAACCAATTTTAAAGGTAACCTTTAACCCCCCCTCAGGTGTTACAAACTAGAAGAGCCACACCTTGGGCAGCAGTAATGCTGCCCAAGTCAAAGGTTGCTCTTTTAATTTTGTTCCTTGCACACGCTGAATGAAACACGTAAAACATTTAGGCCCTTATACAGTCAAAACTGTCTTGGAGGCGGGAATTCCCTTCATAATGAGACGCAGCACAGCTGTCAAAAATGCCACCTTGGTGCTGGGCGCAGCCTCCAGAGCGTCGTTATTTGCTGTCCAGGAGTCTGCGCTGTTGTGTTATCCCTTGGCCATGCGCTGTTAGTGCTGCCCGTCTTGTGACATCATTTCATGTCGGCTGGTGCGGTTCGCGATGCCCATGAATCCCAGCCCCGCAGTGTCTTTTCATTAATTCACACTGCGGGGCCGGGATTCATGGCCTTGCGCAGTCAATATGTTTGCCTCTCACTCGTGTCCTTACACCTGCTACAGACTGTGCGGCGCCCGCTGATCCCTTATCGCATGCCACGGCCATGAAGCCGTACAGTCTGAAGACGGCTGAAGGAGATGAGTGACAACAGGCGAAGATATTCACTGCTCATGCCCATCAATCACACCCTCGCAGTCAAAATAAATACGACACCGAGGGGCGTTGTGTCGGGCAGGGCGGTCGCAGAGGCGCAGCCAGCCAACCAATGATGTCAGAAGACGGGCAGCGCTACCAAGGGGGGTGCAGCGTGTCATTACAAAGGAAAGTCACACCTCAGGGACAGTTTAATGGTCTCAGGAGACACATTTTAGACGTGTTGCGTTCGGCGTGTGCAAGGAGAGTAACTTAATGAGCCACCTTGTACAAATACAGCATTACTGCAGTACAAGGTGGCTGTTATACACGCCAACGCCTGGGGGGGGGACAGGTTCCCTTCAATTTCAGTTCTTGTGTCTGCGTGGCGTTTGCAGGACGCGATGCCGGCTACACAGCAGGGGAACAGCTGACGTTGCTGAACCCCACTGACACATTGGCTGGTGTTTTTCTCTGTGCAGCTAGCACTTCCAGGCACCAACTAACGGTGTTAGAGCCCAGGGACAGCAGGAGGAGATGGAGCAGGGTGTAGGCTGAAGCCTGCACTCGAGGCAGTTTTAGGTCTGTTGTGTCTGCGTGGCGTTTGCAAGACATGATGCCGGCTACACAGCAGGGGAACAGCTGGCGTTGCTGAACCCCACTGACACATTGGCTGGTGTTTTTCTCTGTGCAGCTAGCACTTCCAGGCACCAACTAACGGTGCTAGAGCCCAGGGACAGCAGGAGGAGATAGAGCAGGGTGTAGGCCGAAGCCTGCACTCGAGGCAGTTTTAGGTCTGTTGTGTCTGCGTGGCGTTTGCAGGACACGATGCCGGCTACACAGCAGGGGAACAGCTGGCGTTGCTGAACCCCACTGACACATTGGCTGGTGTTTTTCTCTGTGCAGCTAGCACTTCCGGGTGCCAACTGGCGGTGTTAGAGCCCGGGGTCAGCAGGAGGAGCAGGGTGTAGGCCGAAGCCTGCACTGGAGCAAGTTGAAAGGGAACCTTTAACCCCCACCCCAGGCGTTTGTTGCTGAAAGAGCCATCTTGTACAGCACTAATGATGCAAAAGGAAAAGGTGGCTCTTTTAATTATGCTCCTTTCAAAGGCTGAACTAGACACTTATGAAATGTGTCCCCTCACACCGTTAAACCGTCCCGGAGGTGGGACTTTCCTTTGTAATGTGACGCAGCCCAGCCGTCATTCCTACCCCCTTGGCGCCATGCGCCGCTTCCTCAGCGTTGTTTGATTCTGTCCCGGAGCCTGCGCTGTTATGTTATCCCTTGGCCAGGCACACTTAGCGCTGCCCATCTTCTGACATCATTTGGAGTCAGGCTGGCTGCGCCTGTGCAGCCGCGCTGGCCGAGATCCCGCCTCGCAGTGTCGTCTAATGTAATCCCACCGCGGGCCTGGGATCCGTGGCCATGCGCAGTGCATATCCTCGCCTCTCACTCCCCTCCCTCCGGCTTCTTCAGACTGTGCGGTGTCACGGCCGTGGCATGCTATTAGGGATCAGCTGACGGCGCACAGTCTGAAGAAGGTGGAGGGAGATCAGTGAGAGGTGGAGGTGAAGATATGCACTGCGCATGCCCATGGATCCCAGGCCCGCAGTGCGATTAAATCAGAAGACACTGCTAGGCGGGATCTCGTCCAGCGTGGCTGCACAGGCGCAGCCAGCCTGACACCAAATAATGTCAGAAGACGGGCAGCGCTAAGTGTGCCTGGCCAAGGGATAACATAACAGCGCAGGCTCCGGGACAGAATAAAAAACGCTGAGGAGGCGGCGCACGGCGCCAAGGGGGTAGGAATGACGGCTGGGCTGCATCACATTACAAAGGAAAGTCCCACCTCCGGGATGGTTAAACGGTGTGAGGAGACACATTTCATAAGTGTGTAGTTCAGCCTTTGAAAGGAGCATAATTAAAAGAGCCACCTTTTCCTTCTGCAGCATTACTGCTGCACAAGGTGGCTCTTTCAGTAACAAATGCCTGGGGGGGTGGGGGTGGGCAGGTTCCCTTAATTTTGAGTTGTGCCAGCGTGGCGGTCGCATGACACGTTGCCGGATACACAGCAGGGGAGCAGCTGACGTTACTGTACCCCACTAACACATTGGCGAAGTGTTTGGCTCTGTGCAAACAGCACTTCCGGACAGAAACCAGCAGTGTTGGAGCCCAGGGACAGCCGGAGGAACAGAGTGTAGGCCGAAGCCTGCACTGGAGGCATGTAAATGTCTGTTAGTTGTGCCAGCGTGGCGGTCGCATGACACGTTGCCGGATACACAGCAGGGGAGCAGCTAACGTTACTGAACCCCAATAACACGGCAGCAAGTGTTAACTGTGCATCCAGCACTTCCAGGCACCAACTGGCGGTGTTGGAGCCCAGGGACAGCAGGAGGAGCAGATAGGAGGTATTGCAGCACACACAGCAGGGGAGCAGCTGACGTTACTGAACCCCTATAACAGAGGAGCGACTGTTGACTGTGCGGACAGCACTTCCAGGCACCAACTAGCGGTGTTGGAGCCCAGGGACAGCAGGAGGTGCAGAGGAACACCGTTTAGGCCGAAGCCTGATTGGAGCAAGTCGAAAGGGAACCTTTAACCCCCACCCCAAAAGGCATTTGTAGCTGAAAGAGCCAGCTTTTGCATCACAAAGGATGCCAAAGGAAAAGGTGGCTCTTTTCATAATGCTCCTTGCAAACACAGAACTAAACACTTAAAGTGTGTCCACTGATACCGTAAAACCATCCCGCAGGTGGGGCTTTCCTTTGTAATGTGACGCAGCCAAGCCGTCATTCCTACCCCCTTGGTGCCATGCGCCGCCTCCTCAGCGTTGTTTGATTCCGTCCCGGAGCCTGTGCTGTTATGTTATCCCTTGGCCAGGCGCACTTTGCGGTGCCCATCTTCTGACATCATTTTGTGTCAGGCTGGCTGCACCTGTGCGGCCGCGCTGGCTGAGATCCCGCCTCGCAGTGTCGTCTAATGTAAACCCACCGCGGGCCTGGGATCCATGGCCATGCGCAGTGCATATCCTCGCCTCTCACTCCCCTCCCTCCGGCTTCTTCAGACTGTGTGGTGTCACGGCCGTGGCATGCTATTAGGGATCAGCTGACGGCGCACAGTCTGAAGAAGGTGGAGGGAGATCAGTGATAGGCGGAGGTGAAGATATGCACTGCGCATGCCCATGGATCCCAGGCCCGCAGTGCGATTAAATCAGAAGACACTGCGAGGCGGGATCTCGTCCAGCGCGGCTGCACAGGCGCAGCCAGCCTGACACCAAATTATGTCAGAAGACGGGCACCGTAAAGTGTGCCTGGCCAAGGGATAACATAACAGCGCTGGCTCCGGGACAGAATTAAACAACGCGGAGGAGGAGGCGCACGTCGCCAAGGGGGTAGGAATGACGGGTGTGCTGCGTCACATTACAAAGGAAAGTCCCACCTCTGGGATGGTTTTACGGTATCAGTGGACACACTTTAAAAGTGTTAAGTTCTGCGTGTGCAAGGAGCTAAACAAAAATAGTTACCTTTTCCTTGTGCAGCATAACTTCTGCACAAGGTGGCTATTTCAGTAACAAACGCCTGGGGGGGGAGGACAGGTTCCCTTACATTTCAGTTGTTGTGTCAGCGTGGCGGTCGCCGGACACATTGCCGGCTACACAGCTGGGGATCAGCTGACATTACTGACACCCAATAACACTGGGTCGTATGCTTTGACTGTGCAGACGGCACTTCTGAGCCTCAACTGGCGGTGTTGGAGCCCAGGAATTACAGTTCAGGTGGTAGAAAGATGAACACAACAGGAGACCTGGATACTGTAGACAGTCACCTAATTATTTAATCAGGAAGAGGAGTGGCAAATTCCTGCGTGATCCAGGCCTGGTTCATTTTCAGGAAAGTAAGCCGGTCAACGTTATCGGAGGATAGTCGCATGCGACGGTCACTTAGTACACCACCTGCAGCACTAAAGACGCTTTCCGATAATACACTAGCCGCAGGGCAAGCCAGCACCTCCAATGCATACTGGCTTAGCTCGGGCCATGTATCCAGCTTAGAGACCCAAAACTTGAAAGGGAAAGAGCCGTCTGGGAGTACAGCAAGAGGGCAAGACATGTAGTCTGTCACCATCTGACGGAACCGTTGCCTCCTGCTGACTGGAGCCGTCTGTGATGGTGTAGACATTTGTGGCGGGCACACAAAACTGTGCCACAGTTGGGCCATACTGGTCTTGCCTTGGGCAGAGGCACTGCTTCTGCTCCCTCTTTGTGCAGAGCCTCCTCCACTGCCTGGACGCACTGAGCTGCTTTGTAAAGCACTAGCAGCACTTCTCTCAGTTGGACTGGAGAAGATGATGGAATTCACCAGTGTGTCTTGGTACTCCCGCATTTTACGCTCCCGGTTCAACGGTGTGATGAGGCTTTGTACGTTGTCCCGGTAGCGAGGATTGAGGAGGGTGAACACCCAATAATCAGACATGTTGAGAATGTGGGCGATGCGGCGGTCGTTTCTCAGGCACTGCAGCATGTAATCAACCATGTGCTGCAGACTGCCAACTGGCCAAGAAACGCTGTCCCCTGCTTGAGGCGTGATCTCTGCCCGCTCGTCATCAAACCACCCTCGCTGTACACACTGACTACTGGACAATTGTGTAACTCCCTCCTCTGGACGGATGTCTTCCTACTCCATTGACTCCTCCTCATCCTCCTCACTAAGTGTCCCCTGCCTACGCGTTTGTGAGGAACCACGTGGCGCTGACTGTCCAGAAGATGATGGAAATGGTGAATCCTCATCCTCCACCTCTTCCACAACATCATCCCTTAGCGCTTACACTGATTTTTCAAGCAGGCAGATAAGGGGGACAGTCATGCTGACTAGTGCATCATCTGCACTCGCCATCCGTGTGGAATAATTGAAGGGACGCAAAACCTGGCAGACGTCCTTCATAGTGGCCCACTCTGTGGTTGTGAAGTCTGAACGGCGCGGAGTGCGACTTCTTTGCGCCTGATGCAGCTGGTACTCCATTACTGCTTGCTGCTGCTCACACAACCGCTCCAACATATGTAACGTGGAATTCCACCTGGTAGGTAGGTCACATATGATGCGATGTTCCGGAAGGCGGAATCGGCGCTGCAGAGCCGCAATGCGCGATTTTGCCGTGCTGGAACGCCGCAAGTGAGCACACTCTAGGCGGACCTTGTGCAGCAGTGCATCAAGATCCGGATAGTCCCTCAAAAAACTCTGCACAACCAAGTTGAGCACATGTGCCAGACATGGGATGTGAGTGAGGTTGCCGAGGCCCAGAGCTGCCACCAGATTTCGACCATTATCACACACTACCATGCCTGGCTGGAGATTCGCTGCCACAAACCACACATCGCTCTCCTGCTTGATGGCATTCCAGAGCTCCTGCGCTGTGTGGCTTCGATTCCCCAAAGAAATTAATTTCAAGACGGCCTGTTGACGTTTTGCCACGTTTGTGCTCATGTCGGTCTTAACAGGTAAACGTTAACGGGTCCATGTGGAGGTGGACTGTGACGGCTCCTGCAGCGATGATTCTGAGGAACTTGTGTAAGAGGAGGAGTCAATGCGTACAGACTGGATTCCTGCAATCCTTGGAGTGGGCAGGACACGTCCTGCGCCACTCACACGATCTGTACCCGGCTCAATAACATTAACCCAATGGGCAGTGAGGGAAAGGTATTGCTTCTGTCCATGTTGACTGGTCCACGCATCGGTGGTGAGGTGGACCTTGCTACTGACGGCGTTCAGTAGCGCGTGTTTTATGTGTCCCTCCACATGCTTGTGCAGGGCAGGGACGGCTTGCCTGCTGAAATAAAAGCGGCTGGGCACATTGTACTGTGGGACTGCCAATGACATCAAGTCACGGAAGCTGTCAGTCTCCACCAGCCTGAATGACAGCATTTCCAGTGACAGAAGTTTGGCAATGCCTGCAGTCAGAGCCTGTGCTCGTGGGTGGTTTGCAGAGAAAGGCCGCCTTTTCTCCCACGCCTGTACTACCGATGGCTGTAGACTGGGATCGGAGTGTGAGGATGACTGGGAACGTGGTGCTGCGGGTGGAATTACAGTGGGTCTCTGGACAACAGTGCCAGAGGTTCTTCCATGGCGATCCTGGGAGGAAGCCGAACCAGCTGTGTGTGAGCTGGAGGAAGAGGCAACACGAGCTGAAGAGGTGGTAGCTGCCGCTGTTGGTTGGCCTAGCTCTTCAGTGTGTTTCTGTAACTCCGCCGCGTGCCTGGTCCGCACATGTTTCCACATGTTGGAGGTATTGAGGTTGCTGACATTTCTCCCTCTTTTGACTTTGTGATGACACACCTTGCATTTGACATAGCAAATGTCATCTGCAACTGTGTCAAAAAAGGACCAGGCACTGCAAGTCTTGGGAGCGCCCTTTTTGGCTGTTGGAAGAGACATGCTCCTAATGGGTGCCAAAGTGGAGGCTACAGGATCCGCAGTCTTCCCCCTCCCTCTCCCTCTTTGGCCCGTTCGGGGAGTCTCTTCCTCAGAGCTGCTCCCACCACCTTCCTGTCCCTCACGCCATGATGGGTCAAGGACCTCATCATCTACACTACCCTCTGCCACCAACTGCTCCTCCTGTGTAGTCTCAGCAGCAGAGCATGCACCAGAAAGTGGCACCTGAGTGTCATCAGCGGATGCGTTTTGCGGTGTGGTGACCGGAGGCACTGGCCCACCCGCCTCTTCAGACTCAGAGAGAAAAAGCTGTTGGGCATCACTGCACACTGCCTCTTCTTCCATTTCTCCAATGCTGCTTGGCTGGCCCCCTGTTTCCAAGCCAAGAGATTCAGAGAACAGAAGTAGAGACGGCTCCTGTCCTGGGCTCTCTGTCTGCCTGGGAAATTTGGCAGGTGGTGAAGAGACAGATGGGTGCTCTCCAGTGCTCTGTGTCTGTGAGGATGTGGCACTAATTGAAGTCGATGCGTTAGCTGCCATCCATCCGACAACGGCTTCAATTTGGTCTTCACGCAGCAGCGGTGTACGGCGCTCTCCGACAAAGCTGCGCATGAAGGACTGTATCCTGCTGAAACTGGGTGATGATGAGTCACCGTTGCCCGCAGCAGGCACAGAATCCCCACGTCCTCTCCCTGCTCCGCGCCCACACCCACGTGCCTTACTCCCTGCCTTCTTCATCTTGGTTGACTGATAAAGATAAGCAGAAAAGTACTAACGGCTTAGTGTGCTTATTCTTGAACAGCTCCTAACAGGTATAAGAAACACTAATTTTCTAAAGTGTGGACTAGACTTTAATATGAGCTAATGTGGCCTACACAACTGTAAAGTGATGTGTTTGGTGAACTTTATTATTTATTTATTTTTTGGGGGCTGAACTGACAACAGGGAGAGCTGCACTCAAACGGAGACCGTGTAGGCAGCCGTAAACGGTGCTGCAAGGCCCCAAAAACCTCCTCTACGTTATCCTATGTAGTGTTTTTCCACAATTTAGCTGGATACGGGTGGAAAGCCACTAATAGGAATTATTTGAAAAAATGTGCAGCGGGCTGCACTATTAGCAAAAAAGGACAATGGAATGGATAGAACTGTATGAGTCAGTGAACCACCCTGAGCTGGATACAACCGGCTTTGGCTGCACACAGACTACAGAGCGAGCTGCACTCACACGGAGGCCTGCAGACAGCCGTAAACGGCGCTGCAAGGCCCCAAAAACCTCCTCTACGTTATCCTATGTAGTGTTTTTCCACAATTTAGCTGGATACGGGTGGAAAGTCACTAATAGGAATTATTTGAAAAAAATGTGCAGCAGCCTGCACTAATTGCAAAAAAGGACAATGGAAAGGATAGAACAGTATGAGGCAGTGAACCACCCTGACCTGAATTCAACCAGCTATGGCTGCACACAGACTAGAGAGTGGGCTGCACTCACACACACACAGAGACCTTGCAGATCGCTGTGAAAACAGCGCTGCAAGGCAAAAGCAAGGTGAACACACAGCGGTTGCTAAATTAGCCTGGGAAAAGCACAAAGAAGCAAATCGCTATCTCAACTGGCCCTCAGTCAGAACACAGCGTCCTGTCACTAACTGAATTCACAGTAGAGTGAGCCAGAAAGGGCGGCAGCGTTTTTTATAGTACATCATGACATCATTTCAGCAGCCAATCACAGCCTTGCCAGTAGTTACATGCCCACCTGTTATGACCCCAGTGGACAGGGTCTCAGAGGAACGTGTAAGTCTGCGAGATACAAAAATCCAGCTCATAGGGCTGTGGTAACTGGGTTGACCAAATAGCTACTCCTAACGCCAACACTAGAAGTAGCCGGGGATCATGCCTACGGTGATCGCTAGATGACTCGCGCCAGCCGGAGAATCTAACTACCCCTAGGAGAAGAAAACAAAGACCTCTCTTGCCTCCAGAGAAAGGGACCCCAAAGCAAGATACAAGCCCCCCACAAATAATAACGGTGAGGTAAGAGGAAATGACAAACACAGAAATGAACCAGGTTCAGCAAAGAGAGGCCAGCTTACTAATAGCAGAATATAGCAAGATAACTTATCTGGTCAACAAAAACCCTATAAAAAATCCACGCTGGAGATTCAAGAACCCCCGAACCGTCTAACGGTCCGGGGGGAGAACACCAGCCCCCTAGAGCTTCCAGCAAAGGTCAGGATACAGATTGGAACAAGCTGGACAAAAATACCAAACAAAACAAAAGCAAAAAGCAAAGAAGCAGACTTAGCTTGAAATACAGGAACCAGGATCATAGGACAAGAGCACAACAGATTAGCTCTGATTTCAACGATGCCAGGCATTGAACTGAAGGTCCAGGGAGCTTATATAGCAACGCCCCTGAACTAACGGCTCAGGTGAGGATATAGGAAAAGACAGAAGCTCCAGAGTAAAATCACTAATGACCACTAGAGGGAGCAAAAAGCAAAATCACAACAGTACCCCCCCCTTAGTGAGGGGTCACCGAACCCTCACCACGACCACCAGGGCGATCAGGACGAGCGGCGTGAAAGGCACGAACTAAATCGGCCGCATGAACATCAGAGGCGACCACCCAGGAATTATCTTCCTGACCATAGCCCTTCCACTTGACCAGGTACTGAAGCCTCCGCCTGGAGAGACGAGAATCCAAGATCTTCTCCACCACGTACTCCAACTCGCCCTCAACCAACACCGGAACAGGAGGCTCAGCAGAAGGAACCACAGGCACAACGTACCGCCGCAACAAGGACCTATGAAACACGTTGTGGATAGCAAACGACACAGGAAGATCCAGGCGAAAGGATACAGGATTAAGGATTTCCAATATCTTGTAAGGACCAATAAAACGAGGTTTAAATTTAGGAGAGGAAACCTTCATAGGAACAAAGCGGGAAGAAAGCCACACCAAATCCCCAACACGTAGTCGGGGACCCACACCGCGGCGGCGGTTGGTAAAGCGCTGAGCCCTCTCCTGTGACAACTTCAAGTTGTCCACCACAAGATTCCAGATCCGCTGCAACCTATCCACCACAGAATCCACCCCAGGGCAGTCAGAAGGTTCCACATGACCCGAAGAAAAACGAGGGTGGAAACCAGAGTTGCAGAAAAACGGCGAAACCAAGGTGGCGGAACTAGCCCGATTATTAAGGGCAAACTCAGCCAACGGCAAAAAGGTCACCCAATCGTCCTGATCAGCAGAGACAAAACACCTCAAATAAGCCTCCAAAGTCTGATTAGTTCGCTCCGTCTGTCCATTAGTCTGAGGATGGAAAGCAGACGAAAACGACAAGTCAATGCCCATCCTACTACAAAAGGATCGCCAGAATCTGGAAACGAACTGGGATCCTCTGTCTGACACAATATTCTCAGGGATGCCGTGCAAACGAACCACGTTCTGGAAAAACACAGGAACCAGATCGGAAGAGGAAGGCAGCTTAGGCAAAGGAACCAAATGGACCATCTTGGAGAAGCGATCACATATCACCCAGATAACAGACATGCCTTGAGACACCGGAAGATCAGAAATGAAATCCATGGAGATATGTGTCCAAGGTCTCTTAGGGACAGGCAAGGGCAAGAGCAACCCGCTGGCACGAGAACAGCAAGGCTTAGCTCGAGCACAAGTCCCACAGGACTGTACAAATGACCACACATCCCTAGACAAGGAAGGCCACCAAAAGGATCTGGCCACCAGATCTCTGGTGCCAAAAATTCCTGGGTGACCTGCCAACACCGAGGAATGAACCTCGGAAATGACTCTGCTGGTCCACTTATCAGGCACAAACAGTCTGTCAGGTGGACAAGAATCAGGCCTATCAGCCTGAAATCTCTGCAACACACGTCGCAGATCTGGAGAAATAGCTGACAAGATAATACCATCCTTAAGAATACCAACAGGTTCAGCGACTCCAGGAGCATCAGGCACAAAGCTCCTGGAAAGAGCATCGGCCTTCACATTTTTTGAACCTGGTAAATACGAGACAACAAAGTCAAAACGGGAGAAAAACAATGACCAGCGGGCCTGTCTAGGATTCAGGCGCTTAGCAGACTCGAGATACATCAGATTTTTGTGATCAGTCAAGACCACCACACGATGCTTAGCACCCTCGAGCCAATGACGCCACTCCTCAAATGCCCATTTCATGGCCAACAACTCCCGATTGCCCACATCATAATTTTGCTCCGCAGGCGAAAACTTCCTAGAGAAAAAGGCGCAAGGTCTCATAACAGAGCAACCAGGGCCTCTCTGCAACAAAACGGCCCCTGCTCCAATCTCTGAAGCATCCACCTCAACCTGAAAGGGAAGCGAGACATCAGGCTGGCACAAAACAGGCGCCGAAGTAAACCGACGTTTCAACTCCTGGAAAGCCTCCACGGCAGCAGGAGCCCAATTAACCACATCGGAGCCCTTCTTGGTCATATCCGTCAAAGGTTTCACAATGCTAGAAAAGTTAGCGATAAAACGATTGTAGAAGTTAGCGAAACCCAAGAACTTCTGAAGACTCTTAACTGACGAGGGCTGAGTCCAATCAAGAATAGCTCGGACCTTGACTGGGTCCATCTCCACAGCAGAAGGGGAAAAAATGAACCCCAAAAAGGGAACCTTCTGTACACCAAAAAGACACTTTGAGCCCTTGACAAACAAAGAATTTTCACGCAAAATTTAAAAGACCATCCTGACCTGCTCCACATGCGAGTCCCAATTATCAGAAAAAACCAGAATATCATCCAGATAAACGATCAAAAATTTATCCAGATAGTTCCGGAAAATGTCATGCATAAAGGACTGAAAAACTGAAGGGGCATTAGAGAGCCCAAAAGGCATCACCAAGTACTCAAAATGACCTTCGGGCGTATTGAATGCGGTTTTCCATTCATCCCCTTGCTTAATGCGCACAAGGTTGTACGCACCCCGAAGGTCTATCTTGGTAAACCACTTGGCACCTTTAATCCGGGCAAACAAGTCAGACAACAGCGGCAAAGGATACTGAAATTTGACAGTGATCTTATTTAAAAGCCGATAGTCAATACAAGGCCTCAAAGATCCGTCCTTTTTAGCCACAAAAAAGAATCCCGCACCAAGAGGGGAAGAAGACGGACGGATGTGTCCTTTCTCCAGAGACTCCTTGATATATGAACGCATAGCGGTATGTTCAGGTATCGACAGATTAAACAGTCTTCCCTTAGGAAATTTACTGCCTGGAATCAAATCTATTGCACAGTCACATTCCCTATGAGGAGGCAATGCACTGGACCTGGACTCGCTAAAGACATCCTGGTAATCAGACAAATACTCCGGAACTTCCGAAGGCGTAGAAGAAGCAATAGACACAGGCAGGGAATCCTCATGAATACCACAACAGCCCCAACTAGACACTGACATAGCCTTCCAGTCAAGGACTGGATTATGGGTCTGTAACCATGGCAGCCCCAAAACAACCAAATCATGCATTTTATGTAGAACGAGAAAACGTATCACCTCGCGGTGTTCAGGAGTCATGCACATGGTAACCTGTGTCCAATACTGCGGCTTATTTTCTGCCAATGGCGTAGCATCAATACCCCTAAGAGGGATAGGATTTTCTAATGGTTCAAGAATAAAACCACAGCGCTTAGCAAATGAGAGATCCATAAGACTCAGGGCAGCACCTGAATCTACAAACGCCATGACAGGATAAGATGACAGTGAGCAAATCAAAGTTACAGACAGAATAAACTTAGGATGCAAATTACCAACGGTGACAGGACTAACAACCTTAGATATACGTTTAGAGCATGCTGAGATAACATGTGTAGAATCACCACAGTAGTAGCACAAGCCATTCTGGCGTCTATGAATTTTCCTCTCATTTCTAGTCAGGATTCTATCACATTGCATCAAATCAGGTGTCCGTTCAGACAACACCATGAGGGAATTTGCGGTTTTTCTATCACATTGCATCACATCAGGTGTCTGTTCAGACAACAACATGAGGGAATTTGCGGTTTTGCGCTCCCGCAACCGCCGGTCAATTTGAATAGCCAGGGACATGGTATCATTCAGACCTGTGGGAATGGGAAAACCCACCATAACATTCTTAATGGCCTCAGAAAGGCCATTTCTAAAATTAGCGGCCAATGCACACTCGTTCCAATGTGTCAGCACGGACCATTTCCGAAATTTTTGGCAATACATCTCAGCCTCGTCCTGGCCTTGAGACATAGCCAGCAAGGCTTTCTCTGCCTGAATCTCAAGATTGGGTTCCTCATAAAGTAAACCGAGCGCCAGAAAAAACGCATCAATATCAGCCAATGCCGGATCTCCTGGCGCCAACGAAAAAGCCCAATCTTGAGGGTCACCCCGTAAGAATGAAATAACAATTTTTACTTGTTGAGCAGAGTCTCCAGACGAACAAGGTTTCAGGGACAAAAACAATTTACAATTATTCCTTAAATTCCTAAACTTAAATCGGTCTCCTGAAAACAGTTCAGGAATCGGAATCTTGGGTTCAGACCTAGGATTACTGGTAGCATAATCTTGTATAGCCTGCACACGAGCGGCAAGCTGGTCCACACTTGTAATCAAGGTCTGGACATTCATGTCTGCAGCAAGCTTAAGCCACTCTGAGGTAAAGGGGAAAAGAAAAAAAAAAAAAATGAGAGAGGGAAAAAAAAAACCTCAAAATTTTCTTTCTTATAATCCCACTTCTGCAATGCATATAACATTTAATACTGGCCTGACATACTGTTATGACCCCAGTGGACAGGGTCTCAGAGGAACGTGTAAGTCTGCGAGATACAAAAATCCAGCTCATAGGGCTGTGGTAACTGGGTTGACCAAATAGCTACTCCTAACGCCAACACTAGAAGTAGCCGGGGATCATGCCTACGGTGATCGCTAGATGACTCGCGCCAGCCGGAGAATCTAACTACCCCTAGGAGAAGAAAACAAAGACCTCTCTTGCCTCCAGAGAAAGGGACCCCAAAGCAAGATACAAGCCCCCCACAAATAATAACGGTGAGGTAAGAGGAAATGACAAACACAGAAATGAACCAGGTTCAGCAAAGAGAGGCCAGCTTACTAATAGCAGAATATAGCAAGATAACTTATCTGGTCAACAAAAACCCTATAAAAAATCCACGCTGGAGATTCAAGAACCCCCGAACCGTCTAACGGTCCGGGGGGAGAACACCAGCCCCCTAGAGCTTCCAGCAAAGGTCAGGATACAGATTGGAACAAGCTGGACAAAAATACCAAACAAAACAAAAGCAAAAAGCAAAGAAGCAGACTTAGCTTGAAATACAGGAACCAGGATCATAGGACAAGAGCACAACAGATTAGCTCTGATTTCAACGATGCCAGGCATTGAACTGAAGGTCCAGGGAGCTTATATAGCAACGCCCCTGAACTAACGGCCCAGGTGAGGATATAGGAAAAGACAGAAGCTCCAGAGTAAAATCACTAATGACCACTAGAGGGAGCAAAAAGCAAAATCACAACACCCACCATGCTGAACAGGATGTGCCCACACTTGGAATCATTCCTCATTGGCTGAATTCGTGCAGTTTGAATCCTGGGAACTTCCGATTCCGGTATCCAATATGCGGCAAGTATTGGATCTCGGTATCGGAATTCCGATACCACAAGTATCGGCCGATACCCGATACTTGCGATAACGGAATGCTCAACACTAGTACTGAGGCAGAATCTGACACTGATGAGATTATGGTGCCCCGTCCCGAACGCTATAGCACCTTACACGGTGACACAGAGAAAGGTGCACATGACATTGAAGAGGAGGTGATAGATGACCCAGTTGTTTACCCAGATTGGCAGCCATTGGGGGAAGAGGGTGCCGCTGACAGTAGCTCAGAAGCTGAGGAGGATGATCCGCAGCAGCCATCTACATCGCAACAGCTTTCATCTGGCAGGCCCATCTCAGGCCAAAAACGTTTGTCAACCAAAAAAACAGTTTTAGAACAGCGTGGCCATCCGGTGAAAGTAGCACAGCGTACAATGCCTGAAAAGATATTCCATAGTAGGAAAAGTGCAGTGTGGCAATTTTTTAACTAAGATCCGAATGTACAGTGCAAAGTTATCTGTAGGAAATGCTCAAAGACCTTAAGCAGAGGGAAGAATCCCCAAAATTGAAATACAATGTGCATGCGTAGACATGTAACCAGCATGCACTTGCAAGCCTAGACTAACTACCAAACTTCCCGTACCGTTGGTGCACCTGCTCAGAATGAAGGTAGTCAGCAACGCTTCATTGCTTCCCTCACTGTAAGCCCACCGGTTAGGACACCACCAGCAGCAAATATGGAGGTATCGTCGCAAGGCTAAAGCAGTCAGGGAATCACAAGGTTTTTGGTAGGAAACACTGTATGTAGGTCAACCTCAAGAATACCATCACCAACCCTCTCTCAATCCGCCATGTCCACCACCACCACCACTGCTTGTTCCACCATATGCAGCTCTCCAGTCCAGCTCACCCTGCAAGAGACTCTCGTTAGGAAAAGAAAGTACTCATCTTCTCATCCGCGTACACAGGGTTTGAATGCCCACATTGCAAGACTAATCTCATTAGAGAAGTTGCCCTACCGGTTGGTTGAAAGCGAAGCTTTCAAAGCCCTGATGGCCTACGCAGTACCATGCTATGACCTACCCAGTTGACACTTCTTTGTGAGAAAAGCCATCCCAGCCCTCCACCAGCATGTCAAAGATGCATGGACCAGTAGGCATGGCCAGGGACGTTACGTGTCCATCACGGCACACTGGGTTAATGTGGTGGATGCAGGGTCCACAGGGGACAGCCATAGTGGGACAGTTCTGCCTAGCCCACGGTCTAGGAAACAGTTGGCTGTAGGCGTTCGCCACCCCTCCTCCTCCTCCTCCAGAAGAGAAAGCTCGTCCACAGAGCATAGTCTCACGACCACTCCATCCGCAGCTGTCAGTGTTGCAAACGAGGTGTCCCATTATGGAACAGCTAGTGGTAAGCGTCAGCAGGCTGTGTTGGAAATGAAGTGTTTGGGCGACAACAGACACACCGCGGAAGTACTGGCCGAGTACTTGCAGCAAGAAACTCAGTCATGGCTGGGCAGTGTACATCTTGAGGCAGGCAAGGTAGTCAGTGATAATAGAAGTGAACTGAAACACAGAACTGAAACACATACCTTGCCTGGCTCACACCTTGAACCTGGTGGTGCAGTGCTTCCTGAAAAATTTTCTGGGGTTACCAGCCCTGCTCCTGAAGGTGCGAAGACTTTGCTCGCTCATCCGCCGGTCGCCCGTACACTTCAGACATATGCTGAACCATCAGCAATCGCTGAAGCTTCCCCAGCACCGCCTAATAATCGACGTTGCAACAAGATGGAACTCCACACTGCACATGCTTCAGAGGCTGTGCGAACAGAGGCGTGCTGTAATGTATTTGTGGGAGGATACACATACACGGGCAGGCACTTGGATGGCAGACATGGAGTTGTCAGGTGTGCAATGGTCGAAGCTACAAGACCTCTGTCAAGTCCTTCAGTGTTTTGAGTAATGCACATGGCTGGTAAGTGCAGACGACGTCATCATAAGCATGAGCATCCCACTAATGCGTCTGATGATGCAAAGTTTGACGCACATTATGGAGCAGGCATCTGCAGCTGAGGAGGAGGGAAGCTTTGATGACACTCAGCCATTGTCTGCTCATGGAACTCTCCTGGATGAGGTGGTGGACGCAGAGGAGGAGGAGGAGGATGATGGGGATGAATATTTATGGGAGGAGGATGCTTCTCAGGGGGCAATAGAAACTGGTGGCGTTGCATGGTCAGGTACAGGGTTTTTGCGGGACACAAGTGATGTGATGTTGATTTGCAAGAAAGTGCTCCTCAACCCAGCACAAGCAGTGAATTGACACCTGGAACATTGGCCTACATGGCTGAGTATGCCTTGCGTATCCTAAAAAGGGATCCCCGCATTATCAAAATGATGACCGATGACGATAACTGGTTGGCCTGCCTCCTGGATACACGATATAAAGGAAAATTACAAAATATCATGCCACATGAGAATCTTGAGCAAATATTGGCTACCAAACAAGCAACTCTTGTAGACCGTTTGGTTCATGCATTCCCAGCACACAGCGGCGGTGATGGTTCTCACATGAGCTGTAGGGGGCAACATGGCAGAGGTGTTAGAGGTGTACAAATCAGAAGAGGCATTGGACAGAGGGGTTTAATGACCAGGTTGTGGAGTGATTTTGCAATGACCGCAGACACGACAGGTACTGCTGCATCGATTTAAAGTGACAGGAGACAGCATTTTTCCAGTATGGTTACGAACTACTTTTCCTCCCTTATCGATGTTCTCCCTCACAGGTCATTCCCCTTTGATTACTCTGCATCTAAAATAGACACCTGGCCTGAATTGGAAGAATATGCATTACAGGAGCTTGCTTGCCCTGCTGCTAGTGTGCTAGCAGAAAGAGTCTTCAGTGCTGCTGGTTCAATACTGACCGAAAAAAGGACTTGTCTGGCTACCCAAAATGTTGATGATCTAACCTTCATTAAAATGAACCAATCATGGATTTCAAATTATTTTGCCCCACCTTCCCCTGCTGACATGTAGCTTGCTTAAAAAATTTCTTGCTTTTGGCCTCCTCTTACTGACTGCTCCAATTCCTCCATTTGCAGCTGCTGAATGTCCACCATAGGCCATTTTTTTACCTCCCTAAATGGGCTGACTCCCCTCACAGGGACGCGGTCACCACCTAGCGCAAGCACCCGTGCGAGTGCCGTTTGCCTGGACAGGTGGGTGTGCCCACTCTTGGGCGACGGCACTGGCACAGGGTCCCTCATAGTATAATGAAGTGTCTCTGATGATGGTGGTGCACCACCAACATCAGACACACCATTGTAATATGAGGGGCCCTGTGCCAGTACCGCCATTCACGAGAGAGTGTTCCCCCCAGCTCGTACAGTGCTCTACCACTTGCAATACTTACCTCTCCCTGCTCCACCACAGTGTAGTCTGTGCTGATAAATCCTTCAATGGCACTGCCAATACAAATTTGTTGAAATGATAGATGATAGTAAAAATATACAGGGGCCCTGGCCTCCATTTAGACCAGTTAATACTTTGCACCAACTACCACTGTCTACTACTCAGCAGAGGAGCCCACCCCTGTACCTAGCTTTGCCACCTGTTTATTTATGAAAAAAATTTTGGCAGACATTTACCTCACTTTATTATTTTGGCCTAATAACTGTGTCAGCCACTCCTTACAGTTGTCCTCCACTGAAAAAAGCTATGTCGCCTGTGTACTCCTGTTACAAGTTTTGAACTGCATTTAGCCTACTTTTTTTATTTTAGGCCTACTAAGTCTGTCTGCGCCACTCCTTACAGTTGTCCTCCACTGAACAAACCAATGCCGCCTGTGTACTCCTGTTACCAGTTTTGAACTGCATTTAGCCTACTTTTTTATTTTAGGCCTACTAAGTCTGTCTGTGCCACTCCTTACAGTTGTCCTCCACTGAACAAACCAATGCCGCCTGTGTACTCCTGTTACTAGTTTTGGACTGCATTTAACCTACTTATTTGGGCCTACTAACTGTGTCTGCCTCCCATTAAAGTTGTCCTCCAATGCACAAAGCTGAGCCGCCAGTTTACTCCTGTTTCGAATATTAAACTGCATTTGGCCTACTTGTTTGGTTGGGCCTACTAACAGTGTCTGCCGCTCCTTGCTGTTCTCCTCCACTGAACAAAGCTGAGCCGCCTCTTTACTCCTGTTTCAAATATTGAACTGCATTTGGCCTACTTGTTTAATTGGGCCTACTAACAGTGTCTGCCTCTGCTTGTTGTTCTCCTCCACTGAACAAAGCTGAGCCGTCAGTTTACTCCTGTTTCGAATATTAAACTGCATTTGGCCTACTTGTTTGGTTGGGCCTACTAATGGTGTCTGCCGCTCCTTGCTTTTCTCCTCCACTGAACAAAGCTATGCCGCCTGTTTACTCCTGTTACCATTTTTGAACTACTTGGAGCCTACTTTTATTGTGGGCCTACAAACTGTGTCTGCGCCACTCATTACAGCTGTCCTCCATTTAACAAAGCTCTGCCACCTGTTTACTCCTGTTACCATTTTTGAACTGCTTGGAGCCTACTTTTTAATGTGGGCCTACAAACTGTGTCTGTGCCACTCATTACAGCTGTCCTCCATTGAACAAAACTCTGCTGCCTGTTTACTCCTGTTACCATTTCTGAACTGCTTGGAGCCTACTTTTTTAATGTGGGCCTTCAAACTGTGTCTGCGCCACTCATTACAGCTGTCCTCCATTGAACAAAGCTATGCCGCCTATTTAGTCCTGTTACCAGTTTTGAACTGCATTTAGCCTACTTTATTATTTGGGCATATATCTGTGTTTCCTCGTCATCCTGCCCATTGCTCAGCCACTGCTAGATGACTCTGCTGGTACATTGACCCAGACCACTACATTCCCCTTGCACTACACAGCCAGAATCTGACCCTGCTGAAAGTCAGGTTCCCCTTCCTGCATACTATACCACCTTACACGGGGACAAAGAGGAAGGTGCAGATGAAAGTGCAGGTTCCTTCATCAGGTGGGGGGGCATACTCGTTGGCAATGTCACTGGCACAGGGCCCCTCATAGTACACAAAAGTCTCTGCTGGTGGGAGGCGCCCCCGCCGTCATACACACCGCCGTACTTTGAGGGGCCCTGTGTCAGTGCCAATGCGAACGAGTGGGCCCCCCCTGCTTGCTCAGGATCACAGCACTTGCAAAGTTTAAATGCTTACCTCTCCCTGCTCCACCGCCATGACGTATTCCGCGTTTCCTGGGCCAACAAAAAATTTGAGCCAGCCCTACCCCCCCACAAATTTAGCCAAATGACCCCCAGTTTTCAATGCCTAACTATTATTATAAAGTAAATTAAGATTGACAAGCTTCAGTAATAAGAATGGATGTTTTGCCATTAAAATGGGCACTGTAGGTGTTTTCCTGTCCTCCACTCTCTGCCGACATTGATTCCCCATTGACTTGCATTGGGTTTCGTGTTTCAGTCGGCCTCCGACTTTTCGCAATAATCGGCCGATTTCCCGAAACCCGACTCGATCCTAAAAAATTAAAAGTCGCTCAACTCTAGTCAGAAGGCTTCAAAAAGTCTGGGACAAAAACAAAATGAGCAAATCCATTCAGGTTTATTACTGCAGATAATCTGCCTATCTTGTTTTTACCCTTGGTTCTATACACAGTAAGAGCTCTTTCAATTATACTATCAATTTTATTAAGAGTATTACAAAAAAGTCCCTTATATTTATTCCCTGTTAAGTATAAGATTCCTGTCAACACTGTTTGTGTAGCACAAAGCTGTAAGATAGCTGACTCAAAATCAAATCACATATGAATTCATTTTGCCAAGTATTTGCAGTTTTAGGTTTTACTGTTTTTTTACACTATTCTAAAATGTATCTCGATACAATTTTATATACAAAATGTTTCTCAAAATCTGGAATCTGTAAGGCTAGGTTCCCATTTGCGGTTGTGTCCGCAACGTTTCAGATGCGAATGCAAACGCAATGCAAAACTAATCAAACACATACAAACGCTGTATTTTTTATCCGCATGATTGATAAAAAACGCAACTTTTGCACACGTTTTTGCATGCGTTCGCATTTTAAATGCACATGCGTTTGAAAGGAAACATTGTTTCAAGAAGGATTTCCATGAAACAAGCCATGCCAAATGGGCGTGGCTCATGGGATTTCTCTAGATAAACTCTTGTAAAGAAGAAATCCTCACATTTTGCTTCTGTATCCTGTGTCAAGATGGATCTTCACATGGAGAGTTTCTATCTGAATCTAGATTTGGACGTCAACTTGTTTCTTTCCTTTGCATTTGCTTGTGAGCAAGAATGCAAAAGAGAACAGCAGAGAAGATGCCATCGGCGCTTTTGGCAGCCCCCGATTCTTGAATTACGACAGAGCAGTGGAGCCTACCACTCCTTATTCATTGAGTTCAGTGAAAACACACAGAAATATTTCAAGTACACGAGGATGTCTCAAGACAGCTTTAAGTAATTGCTGGACCGTGTACAAGAAGCCATCAGGAGGCAGGACACCCAGCTCCGTAGAGCAATTCCAGCTGAGGAACGTCTGCTGGTGACACTAAGGTATGTAATATTTAAATATTAACACCTGTCACAATTATTATTGTTCTGCAATGTACTTAATATTTTCCCCTTTTTTCGTTTAACTGTCCTAAATATTATTGTTCTAAAAGCCGTGTTCTTTCTTTTTCTTTCTGTCTTTCTTTTTTTTTTTCAAAACCACCAGTCATAACAATTGTTGTTCCGAATTATATTTTTCTTTCTCTTTTTGGCAGATTCCTTGCTACCGGAGAGAGCCATTGCTCCATTTCCAGTTCCGGATAGGAATTTCCACACTCTCTGGGATTGTCGCAGACACCTGCCGGGCTTTGTGGGATGTTCTACATGCGGAATTTATCCCCCTACCCACCACAGAAATGTGGCAGCAAACTGCAGACCAATTTTTGGAAGTTTGTGATTTCCCCAACTGTTTGGGAGCAGTGGATGGAAAACATATCCGGATTACCAAACTGGCTGGAACTGGATCAGAGTACTTTAATTCTAAAAAATATTTTTCCATAGTGCTCATGGCGATTGCAACTGGGAACTGTAGGTTTGTCGCCGTGGACATTGGATCTTTTGACCATGGTAATGACTCCCACACATTTAAAAACTCGGACATGGGCCAAAGGTTTTATGGGAATCATTTTAATTTCCCCCTGCCACAACCTCTTCCCAACACTTAAGGACTGCCAATGCCATTTGTTGTGGTTGGGGATGAGGCCTTTCAGATACGTGGAAACCTCCTGAACCCATACTCCAGTTTGGACTTGAACCACACAGAAAGGATTTTTAATTGCAGACTGACCAGGGCACAATGAACTATTGAGTATGCCTTTGGTATCTTTGTCTCTAAATGGCGCGTTTTAGGGACAGCCATTAATCTCAAAATTGAGACAGTCGATGAGGTGGTCAAGGCATGTGTGATGCTGCACAACTACATAATGGCTAAAGAACAACCCAACATTGAACTTGATGAACCTGTTTGTAACCTATTGCCAGATTACCATCATCCCCCTTTCAGGACAACCGATGAAGTTGCCCAAATGAGGGATACATTTGCATCCTACTTTGTTTCTGAGAGTGGATGTCTGTCCTGGCAAGATGACATGGTTTAGTGTTCTTGTAATGTTGTGCAATGTTATCTACCTGTAATTCTTAAAATTTACTTGTGTTTGCTGACAATAAAACACCTATAATTAAACATATGTTCCAAGTGTCCTCTATATTAGAATAATCATTTTTAGAGGTTAATAAGGTGATCAACGGTTCACAACTACAGGTTTTATATAGTTCACTTGCTGTATCATGCAGATTGCATGAGACAGAGATTGGATTATAACCAAATTGGGTAATGTAACCCATGCTTTACACTACACCTCTTCTCTCTGAGGTCAGTGCTATGGTAGGTGACATTGGATTAGCTGCATCATCTATTCAGTCTGCTTTGCTCTATTTCTATATACTATTGCAGACTAAAGAGATGATGGAGCTAATCCACCTCATATCTTTTCTCACCTGCCCGTGTGTCAGAACTATTGCACTCAGGATACAGAAAACACTGCATCCTGAGTTCACAAGTGCTGACACTTTTTTGCTATATTAATATATATGTTTTGAGGATTTTCATTCCTCTTTGTGTTTTTGCCACCTTATAGCTCCATTACACATACAAGAAGCAATGCTGCTGTGTAAGCAAATAAAAAAGAGGAGCTGTGTAAGAAAATAAAAAAGAGGAGCTGTACTTTGTGTGTCAGGGAGATATGAGGTGGCAAAATCACAGTGTGTATATGCCGCAAATGTGTGTTCACGGCGCACGGTGTGTGTTGCCGGCGACAATAGAGACAAAGATCAAGCAGTGATTGGGGAACAAAACACAATTTTATTTAAAAAAAATAAAAAAATATAACAAAATTATATTTATTTAAAAAAAAATAAAATAACTTTTATGAACTGAGGGGGAAATGTTGTGGACCTGGGGGGGAGTGGAGCTGGCAGGATTGGCTATGGGTGGACGATGAATGGGTTCCAAGGGAAGGGGTAACTAAACTTGTGGGGTCTGGAAGGTCAAGGATGGAAGTACACACATTAGGAGTGGAAGCATGGGACGGGAGAGACACATTGGAAGGGAGAGAAAAAGTGGACAACACAGACACATTGGGAGGCGAGGGTGGAGGTAGCACAACACTTCTGCCTTGAGTCCTTTTGCCTTTCTGGCCAGTTTTATGCATCAGCTTCCATTTTTTGGGTCTCCTTGGGAGGGTGGGAGTGGTGGGGTCAGCAGGTCTTTCACAATGTGGACCCGGCCTGGTGGTGGCGGCGGTGGACAGCTGTTCAGAGTCTGTTGGTGACCTAGTACTGGTGGTGGGGGTCAACCGTGCAGATTCTGTTGGCAGCCTAGTGCTGGTGACGGTGGACAGCCGTGCAGGAGCAGGACTCGGTATGGTGGTGGTGGAGTGGCTTGTAGCAGCACCTGGCATGGTGGTGGTGTAGTGATGTGCAGCAGGACTGGGCATGGTGATGGTCGTACAGTGGTATGCAGCAGAACTCGGTATAGAGGTTAAGTGTGTAATTGGTGGCACAGGTGGAAATACCACCTGTGCCTGGTGGTAGTACCGAGTATGCTGCATAGCCTGAACATAAGCAGCATTGCAGATCTGCATCACATTGAGCTGGAGATCAGGTGTAACCTGTTCCAACATGCTCTGCTCGATCTGATTAAAAAAATGGTGTGCCGATCTTTGGAGGTCGGCTTCCAGACAGTTAAGGCGTTGGTTGACATCCTGGAAAAGTGTGTTAATATGGGTCAGACCACTTTCCAGTCTATCTCCCAGTGCCTTAAGGTCATTCTGGAACACCGAGCTCAAGTGAAGAAACTCGGGCATGAGAGACCTGTCCGAGGCCTTCTGCCGCTGGTGGGGAGAGCCCAAAAAAAGGCAGAGGACTCGGACAGGGGAACACCTGAAGGACCAGCTGCCTGATCTCCAGCCTGTGACGCTGATCCACTTCCTGCTTCACTGGTTGATGTCTGGGACTGGTCCATGGCAGTTCGATGTTGGACCACTCCAGAAGAAGATCCAAGTTCGAGGATGCTGCTACAGGTTCTGTGAAAAGAAAAGAAGAGCATTACAACCAAAAAAATAACAATTGTAAAAGCGCCAACTCCTGTGGAATAGAAAAATTCATTTTAGGGAATACAAAACAATGGAATACAACACAAAAATACTTACGTTCTCTGAACAAGGATAGGCCTCAGGAAAGACAGCACCAGGTGATAGTTGTATTTCCTGAGCCTTGCTGCAGCACCACTGCAAACTTGGATTTCCTGTCTCAGGTCCTTGTTGAAGTGATCCTGCATCGAACACCAAAGGGTTTTGAGTTTGATCACTGTGAATCTGGAAAAAAAAAACCTGTTAAACAAAGCACTTTAGGCAGGGATCCCACAACTGTGTGTGATGTGACAAACACAGTTGTGTGATTCCGGCCTTCAAGGTTCATTGCCGCATCAGACCACACTACAATACTTATGAAAAGCCTTTCTGATCTGTGACGTGGCGTTGTCCCAGTCATCCATCAGCACTTGGGCCACCTCATTCCACAGCTGTCGTATCACCACAGCGTCCGAGTGCTGCTGCTGACGGTTGTCCCTCAATGGAACTCGCTCCTGCACCAGGGTGATGAGGAGGTCGTTGTCATTAATGTCCTCCTCACGTTGTGGGACATAGAAATGAAAAAAAAAATGTTAGAAAGGTAAAACACTAGGGCAGAGACACACTGCCTTATTTCTCGTTTAAGAATCGCATTGTAAAACTCGTACTGGCTGTTGGCTCTCCTGACCTAAACTTGACAGCTGAATAGTAATCCATCATGCTGTCATGCTAGGGGCAGGAGAGGTACCGGCCAGTCTGAACAGTGCGATGCGATTATCGCAGAAGGAATACGTCTGTGAGTGTCTGCCCTTAAAACCAAAACAGTAAAAAAAAAAAGTCAAGCATCTCAAAAACAGTCAAGAAGAATTTAAAAAGGCAAGAATAACAACAGCAGTCAAGAATAAATAAAAACAGTCAAGAATACTTACACGCCATCTTGCCACCGGAGCTTGGGCCTGAATCTGCTGCTCCTGCTCATCTGCACTGGAATGGTTCTGTAAAATGAAAAATAACTATTTTGTCACATGTGTAAAATAGTGACAGTGAATACTTACCAATCAGCAGCAAATGTACTCACTTCAGTCTCCGGTCCACTGTGTGAGCTCTGATCTTGAGAGGAGGACATGATGAGGATGCAAGAAAGAAAGAAATGATTACAGACTGCAGGGAGAAAAACAGACAGGCAGACAAATAGCTTGTATACTTACATTTTGTAGGAGTCTTCCACAGTTGAGGCAGCAAGTCTTGTGTCGCTTCCAGAGTCTTGAGAGTAATGGAGTTCCACTGCCCACATCTTCTTTTATAACCTTTGCTTGGGGGGTGGCTTCAAACAAGTTCATAAACATGTTTAAAGAGCGTACGCAAACGCAAGCACTTGTGCACGCATGCATTCCCATAGACTGTAATGCGTTAATTTGATGCATTCCTTCCGCAGGCGTACACATGTGTATGGCGGAAGAAATTTGCCACCACAAAAATTCTAACATGGTGCATCAGCCGTGCCCAGCTGCACACCACCAAAACACGAATGCGTAAGCAAACGTGGGCTAACGCAGCCAAACGCATGCACCTGCGTCTACAATGTTAAATATAGGAAATTGAGACGCAAATGTGAAACCAGCCTAAGAAATAAAAATTTCCACGATCCGCTGAATGTCGAATAATTCTAGTATTTTTTCTAAGAAGTAAAGTCTGTTATACAAAAGAACCATAGAGTGGAACATTATCTGCCTACAACTCAAGGACAGGCTGGGAACTTTTAGCCTGGGAGGCAGAGCACAACACTGGCCTGTTAGTAACGGTATATTGTTAGCCTAAGGCCATGTGCACACGTTCAGGATTTTTCGCGTTTTTTCGCTATAAAAACGTGACAAAAACGCGAAAAAAAACGCTTACATATGCCTCCTATTATTTACAGGGTATTCTGCATTTTTTGTGCAAATGTTGCGATTTTTTCCGCGAAAAAATTGCATCGCGGAAAAAAAAGCAACATGTTCATTAAAAATGCGGAATTGCAGGGATTCCGCACACCTAGGAGTCCATTGATCTGCTTACTTCCCACACGGGGCTGTGCACACCATGTGGGAAGTAAGCAAATTATGTGCGGTTGGTACCCAGGGTGGAGGAGAGGATACTCTCCTCCACGGACTGGGCACCATATAATTGGTAAAAAAAAAAAAAAAATAGTCCTATACTCACCCTCTGATGGCCCCCGAAGTGTTCCCGCCTCTCCGGTGCATGCTCTCTCTTCGGTTCCTATAGATGGTGTGGTTCAGGACCTGTGATGACGTCACTGTCTTGTGATTGGTCGCGTGACCGCTCATGTGACTCACGCGACCAATCACAAGCCGCGACGTCATCACAGGTCCTGAACCACACCGGTATCTATAGGAACGGACGCTGCTGAGGAGATCGTCTGGGTGAGTATAACCATTTTTTATTTTTTTTATTATTTTTAAACATTCTATCTTTTACTATAGATGCTGCATAAGCAACATCTATAGTAACAAGTTGGTCACACTTGTCAAACAGTATGTTTGACAAGTGTGACCAACTTGTCAGTCAGTTTTCCAAGCGATGCTACGGATTTCTTGCAGAAAATTTCCGGTTTTCTTCAGGAAATTTCTGCAAGAAATCCGGACGTGTGCACATACCCTAACAGCAACTTTAAATCTAGCTGCTATCAAAAGATGTGATTGCTCGAACTCAAAACCTGATGTGTCTACACACTTTGAGTATTTTTGACTTGCAGATTGGGTGCAAAAATAATCTGCAGCATGTCAATTCTCTGTGTTCTTCACAATTGACTTCAGGCAAATCAATCAAAAACACACCAAAAATGCATGTTTTATAGCTGCACTTTTCCTGAAAAGTAATGCAGAAATGGTGCAGAAATGTTACTCAAAGTGTGCACATACCCTTATCGGTATTATATTGCTCACCCAAAGACAATTCCATAGTCTGGAGTACATTTCCTTGGTATATAACCCTCAAAAGTACATAGCCTTTATGAGTCTAGGAGTATGCAGCGCCCCAGAGTCCTGGTCGTTGCAGTACTGTGGCTCCGCCGCTAAGGGGGGCTATGGTACGTCTGATGGCACTGAAGGAGTTCATCTGACCAGTTATCACATACACCAATACATTTCACAGTCGGGCCTCCAGGGGGAGCTAAGGGTGCTATTTATTAGGCCACTCCTCACCACTGTGGGAAAACTGGGGGTCAGGCAGGAAGTTGGACAGAAAGCTGACTGGGTTGGAACCAGGCAACACCTTGTGGCAGAGGGTGTTGTGGGGGAAGATTCGGTAGGGTCCCTGTCAGGTTTGGGACCCTGACAGAGGCCTGGCTACAAGAAAGAACGTCACGGGACCGTGCCTGCTCAGCATAGCGGCGGTGCCCTAAGAAAGGAACAGAAGCGAGATATATTGTGCTGAGTGAGAAACGAGATCAAAGCAAGAAGAGAAATACCAGTAGGAGTCATGCTGTGAGACCGAGGCAACATCCTACTGAGGCGCACAACCGGCGGCCGGAACGCCGAGGAAGTATTTATATATCTAGCTCCAAGCAATACTTCAAACCAACGGCAGGACAGTCAGTCTCAGGTGGGCTGTCTCACATACATCACCTATGAAGACATGGGGGGCGCACTAGGAGAGGGGCGACTCTAGGGTCTAGCCTACTCGTCATACGGGTGCCATCCTAACCAGAACATCAGGGAGGGACGGAGGAGAAGAACATCATCCGAATGAGTTGTGAGGGAACATCAGAAACAGATACAACAGTTGTGGGGTACTATCCCGTAAGCACAGCAGGGGAGGACCACAACACATAGCGCTAGCAGGAAGGCACAGATTTCCACCTGCAAAGAGAACTCTGGAGGTGCCATTGGGCCGGCCGGACTTGCATAGCCTGGTGAACCGTATTCCGGACTGAGGACCCAGAGATCTTCAGTAAAGAGGTAAAGAGACTGCAACCTGGTGTCCTCGTTATTTACTGCACCGCACCACCACCACCACTACCATCATCTATCATATCTATCACTGTATGCCCCTCGGCAGGGTCACGGACCGGGCCTAGCCACCATGACAACCCCAGAGCAGAGACTCAGAGGCCCGGTACCGGGTACCCCTCGGCCCTGCGGCAGTGGGGGTGCTACAAGTACCAATACATGACAAATTGAACAGAATGTGCATGAGGCTCACCGTTCTGTTTAGTACAGGGTGTATCTGAGTCCCTTATTTTTGGCACTTCTTGTTTCCTTCATAAATTACACTGAAGAGTCCTATTTTTAAAAAAATCTATTTTGGTTTACTTAAAGGGAACCTGTCACCTGAATTTGGCGGGACCAGTTTTTGGGTCATATGGGCGGGGTTTTCGGGTGTTTGATTCACCCTTTCCTTACCCGCTGGCTGCATGCTGGCCGCAATATTGGATTGAAGTTCATTCTCTGTCCTCCGGAGTACACACCAGCGCAAGGTAATATTGCCTTGCGCTGGCATGTACTCTGGAGGACAGAGAATGAACTTCAATCCAATATTGCGGCCAGCATGCAGCCAGCGGGTAAGGAAAGGATGAATCAAACACCGAAAACCCCGCCCATATGACCCAAAACTGGTCCCGCCAAATTCAGGTGACAGGTTCCCTTTAAATTATATACAGCTCTGGCAAAAATTAAGAGACAACTGCAACATTTTCAGTTTGTCTGACTTTTCTCTTCATAGGTATATTGTTGAGTAAAATGTAAATTGTTCTTTTATTCTATAAACTACTAACATGTCTCCGAAGTTCCAAGCAATAAATTTTGTATTTATTTTCTGAAAATGAGAAATTGTCAAAATAACAAAAAAAATGCATTGCTTGCAGACCTCAAATAATGCAAAAAAAACAAACAAGTTAGTAATCATATAAAAACAATAATACTAATGTTTTAACTCAGGAAGAGTTCAGAAATCAATATTTTGTGGAAGAACCATGATTTTTAATCATAGCTTTCATGCGTCTTGGCATGCTTTCCACCAGTCTTTCACACTGCTTTTGGGTGACCTTATGCCACTCCTGGTACAAAAATGTAAGCAATTCTTCTTTGTTTCATGGCTTGTGACTATCCATCGTCCTCTTGATTACATTCCAGAGGTATTCAATAGGGTTCAGGTCTGGAGATTGGGCTGGCCATGACAGGGATTTGATGTGGTGGTCCATCATCCACACCTTGATTGACCTAGCTGTGTGGCATGGCGCATTGTCCTGCTGGAAAACCAGTCCTCAGAGTTGGGGAACATTGCCTGATAAGAAAGAATCAACTGTTTTTCCAGAATAACCTTGTATGCAGTTTGATTCATACGTCCTTCACAAAGATTAACCTTCCCAATTCCAGCCTTGCACCAAATTTCTCAGTGGGTGCAAGACACTGTGGTTTGTACACCTCTCCAGGTCTCAGTCTAACCATTACCTGTAGATTACCAGGTGTTGGGCAAAGCTGAAAAGTAGACCTATCAGAGAAGATTACCTTACTCCAGTCCTCTATGGTCCATTCCTTATGGTCTTTGGCAAACTTCAGCCTGGCTCTCCTTTGCTTCTCATTGATGAAAGGTTTTTTTCTAGCTTTACATGACTTGAGTCCTGCCTCTAGGAGCCTGTTTCGAACTGTTCATTCTGTTCACTTTACCCCAGCTTCCATTTGCCATTCTTATTGAAGGTCACTTGATGTCATCCTGCGGTTGCGAAGTGACATTCGAATAAGATGACGGACATTATGGTCAGCGGGGAGTCATTTTCGCCCTTTGCTGGTCTGTAGCTTTGTTGTCCCCAATGTCTGCTGCTTGACCCTATTGTAAAGGACTCCCATCTTAGAAATTTTAAGGATGGAGGCAACATGACATTCACTGTGTTCCTCTGCTAGTAAAGCCAGAATTGAGCCCTTCTTTTCCTCACTCAAGACTTTTCTTTTCAACTCCTTTGGCATGGTTAAAAGTTATTTTTTCATTCCTATTACTTTTGGGATATTACTAGCACTTGTTTTGCCATCCAGCTTGTCCTATTGCAAGAGGATTGTAACACCACAGCAGTGTTTTTTATACTTTCCTTCATTAAATAGTATTTGGTTCAGGTGATCACTTAATCAGAAGCACATTAAGTAGAATGAGGTGTACTCTGGTTGGAATTCAACTGACACTGGAATGGAATGGCTGTCAGACATGTAGAGTAGATGATTTTAAGAAAACTGTGCAGTGGTCTCTTAATTTTTGCCATAGCTGTATATTTTAAACCCTTTTTAAATGTTGTCTTATGTACAAGTCTTTATACACGAAAAAATGTTTCTTAACATTTTTTTTTACATGTAAACTCCAATCTCTTGATGATTTTGAATGTTTTATTATCAGTGTAGTAAAAGTGTGACACCATTGTTCTCAGCAGCGATCTGGGAGTCAGAGATGCTTCCCCATGCTGTTCTCCTTCCATTCAGCACTTTTCCAATCCATTTCAACATTTTCACTGCTCCCCTCTTTGTAGGGTCTGCTGGATAAAAGTTTGGCTTTCCCATTGATTCTCATTATTCTCGTTACTGGAAACGTGCATGCAAGTATCAGGAATTCCTTGGTTTGAGTAACGAGCACCAGTGCATATTACTGCTCGCTCATCCCTAAAAGCTTCAGTACCGATTATTCTATGACAAGTAAAACAGGAAACAAGTTTTTTGTTGCAGATTTGGGCAAGGTGGGGCAATATTGGGTGTATGTTTGACATTTAGATGCCTACTTTTTTAATAACAAGTTTAAATAATTTTACTTTTTTATTTTTGAACAATGATTTAATGACTTATTCCAATAATGTCTGTCAGTACAATACTGGCCTATTTAGTCATGGTTTGATGTGCCAGAGGGATTGAACAGACACACTGTATTCCCCATCGTCTTGCACCTTCTGTCAACTAAAGCTTATCCAATGCTTACAATGCCAGAAGCCCTTATGTTGCCATGAACTGTAAGAAGTGCAGTGAGGTAATGCAGAATGTTGTAAGATCGCAAGCACAGTATGTAGGCAGGAAATCAGCAGTCACGCAGATCTCACTCTCCGCTCACAGAATTACACTCAATTGCTTAGTTTTGTCATAATATTTAAGAGAATAAAATGCTTTACTTGCATTGTGTTCTGTTTTGCAAACAATGGATTTTCAATTCCTCTAAGAGATATCATCTAAATGAATGATTACTGCACAATCTGTGTGATATCAGTACAGGAAGGGATACAAATGGCATACATTTTCTGAGAAAGAGAAATGTTTATATACTTTTCGTGTTGAAGGATAAGGCACTAAAGAGGTTAATATAGGCTGCTAACAATATTGCAGCTGGAAGACATTATTATTAGTTTGATTTGCTATGAGGCAATGACATTGGTGAAAGATATTGCAATTTATCATTTCCAACCAAAGGAAAGGCTAGGTTCACATTACACTGTGTGCAGAATTATTAGGCAAGTAGTATTTTGATCACATGATACTTTTTATACATGTCCTACTCCAAGCTGTTCAGGCTTGACAGCCAACTAACAATTAAGTAAATCAGGTGATGTGCATCTCTGTAATGAGGAGGGGTGTTGTCTAATGACATCAAAACCCTATATAAGGTGTGCTTAATTATTAGGCAACTTCCTTTCCTTTGGTAAAATGGGTCAGGAGAGATTTGATGGGCTCTGAAAGGTCCAAAATTGTGAGATGTCTTGCAGAAGGATGCAACAAACTTTTGAAGCGTGATCACCAAACAATCAAGTGTTTCATGGCAAATAGCCAACAGGGTTGCAAGAAGCGTGTTGGGCAAAAAAGGCACAAAATAACTGCCCATGAATTGAGGAAAATCAAGCGTGAAGCTGCCAAGATGCTATTTGCCACCAGTTTTGCCATAGTTCAGAGCTGCAACTGAAAAAAGGCTGAAAAATGACCACCTTTGAACAAGAAACATAAGATAAAACGTCAAGACTAGAGTTGAGCGACTTTTACTTTTTTAGGATCGAGTCGGGTTTCGCGAAACCGGCCGTGTGAAAGCGGGCGATTATTGCGTAAAGTCGGGGGCAGACTGAAACACAAAACCCAATGCAAGTCAATGGGGAATCAAAGTCGGCAGAGAGTGGAGGACAGGAAAACACCTACAGTGCCCATTTTAATGGCAAAAACATCAATTCTTATTACAGAAGCTTGTCAATCTTAGTTTACTTTATAATAATAGTTAGGCATTGAAAACTGGGGGTCATTTGGCTAAAGTTGTGTGGGGGTAGGGCTGGCTCAAGTTTTTCGTGGGCCCAGGAAGCGCTGCATACGTCACGGCGGTGGAGCAGGGAGAGGTAAGTATTTCAACTTTGGAAGTGCTGTGATCCTGAGCAAGCAGTGGGGGCCCACTTGTTGGCATTGGCACTGGCACAGGGCCCCTCATAGTACGGCGGTGTGTTTGACAGCAGGTGGTGCCTCCCACCGGCAGAGACACTTTTGTGTACTATGAGGGGCCCTGTGCCAGTGACGTCGCCAATGAGTATGCCCCCCCATCTGATGAAGGAACCTGCACTTTCATCTGCATCTTCCTCTTTGTCCCCATGTAAGGTGGTATAGTATGCGGGAAGGGGAACCTGACTTTCAGCGGGGTCAGATTCTGGCTGTGTAGAGTGCAAGGGGAATGTAGTGGTCTGGGTCAATGTACCGGCAGACTCATCTAGCAGTGGCTGGGCAATGGGCAGGATGAGGAGGAAACACAGATATAGGCCCAAATAATAAAGTAGTCTAAATGCAGTTCAAATGTGGTAACAGGACTAAACAGGTGGCATTGCTTTGTTTAGTGGAGGAAAACCTGTAATGAGTGGCAGACACAGTTAGTAGGCCCAAATAATAAAGTAGCCTAAATGCAGTTGAAAATTGGTAACAGGAATAACCAGGCGGCATTGCTTTGTTCAGCGGAGTACAATTGTAAGGAGTGACTGACACAGTGAGTAGGCCCAAATAATAAAGTAGCCTAAATGCAGTTCAAAATTGGTAACAGGAATAACCAGGCGGCATTGCTTTATTCAGCGGAGGACAATTGTAAGGAGTGGCTGACACAGTGAGTAGGCCCAAATAAGTAAGTGGGCTAAATGCAGTTCAAAATTGTTAACAGGACTAAACTGGCGGCATTGCTTTGTTCAGCGGAGGAAAACTGTAAGGAGTGGCTGACACAGTGAGTAGGCCCTAATAATAAAGTAGGCTAAATGTCTGCCAAATTTTTTTTCAGAAATAACCAGGTGGCATAGCTAGGTACAGGGGTGGACTCCTCTGCTGAGTAGCAGACAGTGGTAGTAGGCGCAACGTATTAACTGGTCTAAATGGAGGCCAGGGCCTCTGTATATTTTAACTATCATCTATCATTTCAACAAATTTGTATTGGCAGTGCCATTGAAGGATTTAACAGCACAGACTACACAGTGGTTGAGCAGGGAGAGGTAAGTATTGCAAGTGGTAGAGCACTGTTCGAGCTGGGGGGAACAATCTCTCGTGGGCGGCGGTACTGGCACAGGGCCCCTCATATTACGACGGTGTGTCTGACGTTGATTGTGCACCACCACCGTCAGAGACACTTCATTGTGCTATGAGGGACCCTGTGCCAGTGCCTTTGCCCAAGAGTGGGCACACCCACCTGTCCAGGCAAATGGCACTCGCACGGGTGCTTGCGCCAGGTGAGGGGAGTCAGCCCATTTAGGGAGATATAAAAATGGCCTATGGTGGACATTCAGCAGCTGCAAATGGAGGAATTGGAGAAGTCAGTAAGAGGAGGCCAAAAGCAAGACATTTTTCAGGCAAGCTATGTGTCAGCAGGGGAAGGTGGGGCCAAATAATTTGAAATACATGATTGGTTCATTTTAATGAAGGTTAGATCATCAACATTTAGGGTAGCCAGACGTGTCCTTTTTTCGGTCAGTATTGAGCCAGCAGCACTGAATACTCTTTCTAGCAGCAGGGCATGCAAGCTCCTGTAATGCATATTCTGCCAATTCAGGCTAGGTGTCTATTTTAGATGCCCAGTAATAAAAAGGGAATGACCTGTGAGGGAGAACATTGATAAGGGCGGAAAAGTAGTTCGTAACCATACTGGAAAAATGCTGTCTCCTGTCACTTTGAATCGATGCAGCAGTACCTGTCATGTCAGCGGTCGTTGCGAAATCACTCCACAACCTGGTCACAAAACCCCTCTGTGCAATGCCACTTCGGATTTGTGCACCTCTAACACCTCTGCCATGTTGCCCACTACGGCTCGTGTGAGAACCATCACCGCCGCTGTGTGCTGGGAATACCTGAACCAAACGGTCTACAAGAGTTGCTTGTTTGGTAGCCAATATTTGCTCAAGGTTCTCATGTGGCATGATATTTTGTAATTTTCCTTTATATCGTGGATCCAGGAGGCAGGCCAACCAGTAATCGTCATCGGTCATCATTTTGATAATACGGGGGTCCCTTTTTAGGATATGCAAGGCTTACTCAGCCATGTTCCAGGTGTCAATTGACTGCTTGTGCTGGGTTGAGGAGCACTTTCTTGCAAATCAACATCACTTGTGTCCTGCAAAAACCCTGTACCTGACTTTGCAACACCACCAGTTTCTTTTGCCCCTGAGAAGCATCCTCCTCCCATAAATATTCATCCCCATCGTCCTCCTCCTCCTCCTCTTCGTCCGCCACCTCATCCAGGAGAGTTCCCTGAGCTGACAATGGCTGACTATCATCAAGGCTTCCCTCCTCTTCGGCTGCAGACACCTGCTCCTTAATGTGCGTCAAACTTTGCATCAGTAAACGCATTAGTGGGATGCTCATGCTTATGATGGTGTCGTCTGCACTTATCAGCCGTGTGCATTACTCAAAACACTGAAGGACTTGACAGAGGTCTTGTAGCTTCGACCACTGCACACCAGTCAACTCCATGTCTGCCATCCAAGTGCCTGCCCGTGTATGTGTATCCTCCCACAAATAAATTACAACACGCCTCTGTTCACACAGCATCTGAAGCATGTGCAGTGTGGAGTTCCATCTTGTTGCAACGTCGATTATTAGGCGGTGCTGGGGAAGATTCAGCGATTGCTGATGGTTCAGCATACGGCTGGAGTGTACGGGCGACCAGTGGATGTGCGAGCAAAGTCTTCGCACCTACAGGAGCAGGGCTGGTAACCCCGGATAATTTTTCAGGAAGCACTGCACCACCAGGTTCAAGGTGTGAGCCAGGCAAGGTATGTTTTTCAGTTCTGAAAGGGCTATGGCAGCCATAAAATTCCTTCCGTTGTCACTGACTGCCTTGCCTGCCTCAAGATGTACACTGCCCAGCCATGACTGAGTTTCTAGCTGCAAGTACTCGGCCAGAACTTCGGCTGTGTGTCTGTTGTCGCCCAAACACTTCATTTGTAACACAGCCTGCTGACGCTTACCACTAGCTGTTCGATAATGGGACACCTTGTGTGCAACACTGGCAGCTGTGGATGGAGTGGTTGTGCGACTGCGCTCTGTGGATGACCTTTCGCTTATGGAGGAGGGGGAGGAGGGGTGGCGAACGCCTACAGCCAATTGTTTCCTAGACCGTGCGCTAGGCAGAACTGTCCCACTATGGCTGTCCCCAGTGGACAATGCATCCACCACATTAACCCAGTGCGCCGAGATGGACACGTAAAGTCCCTGGCCATGCCTACTGGTCCATGCATCTGTTGTGAGGTGCACCTTTCCACTGACTGATTGCCTCAGTGCATGGACAATGCAGTCTTTGACATGCTGGTGGAGGGCTGGCATGGCTTTTCTCGCAAAGAAGTGCCGACTGGGTAGGTCATAGCATGGTACTGCGTAGGCCATCAGGTCTTTGAACGCGTCGCTTTCAACCAACCGGTAGGGCATCATCTCTAACGAGATTAGTCTAGCAATGTGGGCGTTCAAACCCTGTGTATGTGGATGAGAGGATGAGTACTTTCTTTTTCTAAAGAGAGTCTCTTGTAGGGTGAGCTGGACTGGAGAGATGCATATGTTGGAACTAGCGGTGGTGGTGGTGGTGGACATGGCGGAATGAGAGAAGGTTGGTGATGGTATTCTTGATGTTGGCCTACATACAGTGTTTCCTACCAATAACCTTGTGATTTTCTGACTGCTTTGCCCTTGCGACGATACCTCCACATTTGCTGCTGGTGGTGTCCTAACCGGTGGGCTTACAGTGAGGGAAGAAATGTAGCGTCGCTGACTACCTTCATTCTGAGGAGGTGCACAAACGGTACGTGACGTTTGGTAGTTAGTCCAGGCTTGCAAGTGCATGCTGGTTAAATGTCTACGCATGCACGTTGTATTTAAATTTTGAAGATTCTTCCCTCTGCTAAAGGTCTTTGAGCATTTCTTACAGAAAACTTTGCACTGATAATTCAGATCTTGGTTAAAAAATTGCCACACTGCACTCTTCCAACTATCGAATACCTTTTCAGGCATTGCACGCTGTGCTACTTTCACCGGATGGCCACGCTGTCCTAAAACTGTTTTTGTTTTTGACACACGTTTTTGGCCTGATACTGGCCTGCCAGATGACAGCTGTTGCGATGTAGATGGCTGCTGCAGATCATCCTCCTCCGCTTCTGAGCTACTGGCAGCGGCACCCTCTTCACCCAATGGCTGCCAATCTAGGTCAGCAACTGGGTCATCTATCACTTCCTCTTCAATGTCATGTACACCTTCCTCTGTGTTACCGTGTAATGTGCTATAGCGTTCGGGACGGGGCACCATAGTCTCATCAGGGTCAGATTCTGGCTCAGTACACTAATCTAGCTGTGGCTGTGCATCAGTGCACTCCATGTCCGATTCATCTTGTAATGGGCAGTTAACAATTTCCCTTTCTAACCCAGGCACGGTATGTGTAAAGAGCTCCATGGAGTAACCTGTAGTGTCGCCTGACACATCCTTCACTTTTGGTTTGGGTGAAGGACACAAGGAAACGTCTTGTTCCTGACCGGGAGCATCCACTGACGACTCGCTGCTTTTATATTTCAAACTTTCTGAAGAGGAGGCGAAAGAGCTAGAGGCTGTGTCAGCAATGAAAGCCAAAACTTTTTCCTGCTGCTCCGGCTTTAAAAGCTGTTTTCCTACTCCCAGATAAGGGAGCCTTTGAGGCCTTGTGTAGCCAGACGATGATGCTGGCTCAACACCTCCAGCCTTAGGTGCTATTTTGCTTTTCCCACTACCACCACATGCTCCACTACCACCACCACAATCAGTACCAGCTGGCAAAGACCGCCCACAGCCTCTTCCACCAGACTTCCTCATTTTTGGGAAAATGTAACCAAAATAACAACCGTTATATGGTACTGTAAAACAAGGTAGAAGGTGTATATAAACTTGTTGAGAATGTAAATCTCCCTTTTTATTTTGGGGAGACTGAACCACAACTCAGGCTCAGTGTATTTTGCCACGCAATGTGAGTGGCAGCAAGTGGCTAGCTGATACACGAGAAACTAAGAGGACTGAGGTATATCCACTTTGGGCGAATTTGAATCTCCCTTTTTTGGGGGGGAGACTGAACCCAAACTCAGGCCCAGTGTATTTTACAACACAATGTGTGTTGGAGCAAGTGGCTGGCTGATACACGAGAAACTAAGAGGACTGAGGTATATCCACTTTGTGAGAATTTGAATCTCACTTTTTTTGGGGGGGAGACTGAACCCAGACTCAGGCCCAGTGTATTTTACAACGCAATGTGAGTGACAGCAAGTGGCTGGCTGGTACACGAGAAACTAAGAGGACTGAGGTATATCCACTTTATGAGAATATGAATCTCACTTTTTTTGGGGGAAGACTGAACCCAAACTCAGGCCCAGTGTATTTTACAATGCAATGTGAGTGGCAGCAAGTGGCTAGCTGATACACGACAAAGTAAGAGGACTGAGGTATATCCACTTTCTGAAAATTTGAATCTCACTTTTTTGGGGGGGAGACTGAGCCCAAACTCAGGCCCAGTGTATTTTCCAACGCAATGTGAGTGGCAGCAAGTGGCTGGCTGATACACGAGAAAGTAAGAGGACTGAGGTATATCCACTTTGGGCGAATTTGAATCTCCCTTTTTTTGGGGGGGAGACTGAACCCAAAGTCAGGTCCAGTGTATTTTTCAATGCAATGTGAGTTGGAGCAAGTGGCTGGCTGATACACGAGAAACTAAGAGGAATGAGGTATATCCACTTTGCGAGAATTTGAATCTCCCTTTTTTGGGGGAGAGACTGAACCCAAACTCAGGCCCAGTGTATTTTACAACGCAATGTGAGTGGCAGCAAGTGGCTGGCTGATACACGAGAAAGTAAGAGGACTGAGGTATATCCACTTTGTGCGAATTTGAATCTCCCTTTTTTTGGGGGGCAGACTGAACCCAAACTCAGACCCAGTGTATTTTACAATGCAATGTGAGTGGCAGCAAGTGGCTAGCTGATACGACAAACTAAAAGGACTGAGGTATATCCACTTTGTGAGAATTTGAATTTCCATTTTTTTTGGGGGGAGACTGAACCCAAAGTCAGGCCCAGTGTATTTTACAACGCAATGTAAGTTGGAGCAAGTGGCTGGCTGATACATGAGAAACTAAGATGAATGAGGTATATCCACTTTGTGAGAATTTGAATCTCACTTTTTTGGGGGAGAGACTGAACCCAAACTCAGGCCCAGTGTATTTTACAACGCAATGTGAGTGGCAGCAAGTGGCTGGCTGATACACGAGAAACTAAGAGGACTGAGGTATATCCACTTTGTGAGAATTTAAATCTCACTTTTTTTGAGGGGAGACTGAACCCAAACTCAGGCCCAGTGTATTTTACAACGCAATGTGAGTGGCAGCAAGTGGCTGGCTGATACACGACAAACTAAGAGGACTGAGGTATATCCACTTTGTGAGAATTTGAATCTCACTTTTTTTGGGGGAAGACTGAACCCAAACTCATGCCCAGTGTATTTTACAATGCAATGTGAGTGGCAGCAAGTGGCTAGCTGATACACGACAAAGTAAGAGGACTGAGGTATATCCACTTTCTGAGAATTTGAATCTCACTTTTCTTGGGGGGAGACTGAGCCCAAACTCAGGCCCAGTGTATTTTCCAACGCAATGTGAGTGGCAGCAAGTGGCTGGCTGATACACGAGAAAGTAAGAGGACTGAGGTATATCCACTTTGGGCGAATTTGAATCTCCCTTTTTTTGGGGGGGAGACTGAACCCAAAGTCAGGTCCAGTGTATTTTTCAATGCAATGTGAGTTGGAGCAAGTGGCTGGCTGATACACGAGAAACTAAGAGGAATGAGGTATATCCACTTTGTGAGAATTTGAATCTCCCTTTTTTGGGGGAGAGACTGAACCCAAACTCAGGCCCAGTGTATTTTACAACGCAATGTGAGTGGCAGCAAGTGGCTGGCTGATACACGAGAAACTAAGAGGACTGAGGTATATCCACTTTGTGAGAATTTAAATCTCACTTTTTTTGAGGGGAGACTGAACCCAAACTCAGGCCCAGTGTATTTTACAACGCAATGTGAGTGGCAGCAAGTGGCTGGCTGATACACGACAAACTAAGAGGACTGAGGTATATCCACTTTGTGAGAATTTGAATCTCACTTTTTTTGGGGGAAGACTGAACCCAAACTCATGCCCAGTGTATTTTACAATGCAATGTGAGTGGCAGCAAGTGGCTAGCTGATACACGACAAAGTAAGAGGACTGAGGTATATCCACTTTCTGAGAATTTGAATCTCACTTTTTTTGGGGGGAGACTGAGCCCAAACTCAGGCCCAGTGTATTTTCCAACGCAATGTGAGTGGCAGCAAGTGGCTGGCTGATACACGAGAAAGTAAGAGGACTGAGGTATATCCACTTTGGGCGAATTTGAATCTCCCTTTTTTTGGGGGGGAGACTGAACCCAAAGTCAGGTCCAGTGTATTTTTCAATGCAATGTGAGTTGGAGCAAGTGGCTGGCTGATACACGAGAAACTAAGAGGAATGAGGTATATCCACTTTGTGAGAATTTGAATCTCCCTTTTTTGGGGGAGAGACTGAACCCAAACTCAGGCCCAGTGTATTTTACAACGCAATGTGAGTGGCAGCAAGTGGCTGGCTGATATACGACAAACTAAGAGGACTGAGGTATATCCACTTTGTGAGAATTTGAATCTCACTTTTTTTGGGGGGAGACTGAACCCAGACTCAGGCCCAGTGTATTTTACAACGCAATGTGAGTGACAGCAAGTGGCTGGCTGGTACACGAGAAACTAAGAGGACTGAGGTATATCCACTTTCTGAGAATTTGAATCTCACTTTTTTTGGGGGGAGACTGAGTCCAAACTCAGGCCCAGTGTATTTTCCAACGCAATGTGAGTGGCAGCAAGTGGCTGGCTGATACACGAGAAAGTAAGAGGACTGAGGTATATCCACTTTGTGCGAATTTGAATCTCCCTTTTTTGGGGGGGCAGACTGAACCCAAACTCAGACCCAGTGTATTTTACAATGCAATGTGAGTGGCAGCAAGTGGCTAGCTGATACGACAAACTAAAAGGACTGAGGTATATCCACTTTGTGAGAATTTGAATTTCCATTTTTTTTGGGGGGAGACTGAACCCAAAGTCAGGTCCAGTGTATTTTTCAATGCAATGTGAGTTGGAGCAAGTGGCTGGCTGATACACGAGAAACTAAGATGAATGAGGTATATCCACTTTGTGAGAATTTGAATCTCACTTTTTTGGGGGAGAGACTGAACCCAAACTCAGGCCCAGTGTATTTTACAACGCAATGTGAGTGGCAGCAAGTGGCTGGCTGATACACGAGAAACTAAGAGGACTGAGGTATATCCACTTTGTGAGAATTTAAATCTCACTTTTTTTGGGGGGAGACTGAACCCAAACTCAGGCCCAGTGTATTTTACAACGCAATGTGAGTGGCAGCAAGTGGCTGGAAGATATATGAAAAAAATACAAGGACTGTAGTACAATTTCAATCTCCCTACAATGATCTCAGGACAAGTATGGCAGCAATAAAAAGGACTGCTGCACACAAAAGTGTGGACAAATAAACAAGATAACTGTGCAGAAAGGAGCAACAGGATTTTTGCTTTTAAAAAAGCAGTTGGTTTGCACAGCAGCGGTGCAAACAGCAATGCAGCTATCAGGGAGCCTTATAAGGCAGCCTAATAAGCTACAGAGCTGATGCACAAAGATATAGCCTCCACTGTCCCTGCAAAAAAAGTTGGGGTTGGACAGTGGAAATCGCTACAGTACAAGCAGTTTGGGGGTTAATCTTCCCTCCCTAACTATGTCCCTTCTTCTGACGAAGCTGCAGCTAAGATCGGCAGAAGTAAGATGGTGGTCGGCGTGCATGCCCCTTTATAACCCCTATGATGCCGCAAAAAGCAAGCCAATCACTGTCATGCCCTTCTCTAAGATGGTGGGGACCGAGACCTATGTCATCACGCTGCCCTCCTTCATTGGTGAGAAATGGCGCTGAATGCGTCATACGAAACGCGACTTTGGCGCGATGATCGCCGACCTCATGGCCGATCCCACACTAGGATCGGGTCGGGTTTCATGAAACCAAACTTTGCCGAAAGTCGGCGATTTTTGAATTTGTCCGATCCGTTTCACTCAACCCTAGTCAAGACTGGGCCAAGAAATATCTAAAGACTGACTTTTCAAAGATTTTATGGACTGATGAAATGAGAGTGACTCTTGATGGGCCAGATGGATGGGCCAGAGGCTGGATCAGTAAAGGGCCAAGAGTTCCACTCCGACTCAGACGCCAGCAAGGTGGAGGTGGGGTACTGGTATGGGATGGTATCATCAAAGATGAACTTGTGGGACCTTTTCGGGTTGAGGATGGAGTGAAGCTCAACTCCCAGACCTACTGCCAGTTTCTGGAAGACAACTTGTTCATGCAGTGGTACAGGAAGAAGTCGGTATCGTTCAAGAAAAACATGATTTTCATGCAGGACAATGCTCTATCACATGCCTCCAACTACTCCACAGCGTGGCTGACCAGTAAAGGTCTCAAAGAAGAAAAAATAATGACATGGCCCGCTTGTTCACCTGATCTGAACCCCATAGAGAACGTGTGGTCCCTCATAAAATGTGATATCTACAGGGAGGGAAAATGGTACACCTCTCGGAACAGTGTCTGGGAGGCTGTGGTGGCTGCTGCACACAATGTTGGTCATAAACAGGTCAAGTAACTGACAGAATTTCTGGATGGAAGACTGTTGAGTGTCATCATAAAGAAAGATGGCTATATTGGTCACTAATTTTTTGAGGTTTTGTTTTTGCATGTCAGAAATGTTTATTTCTAAATTTTGTGCAGTTATATTGGTTTACCTGGTGAAAATATACAAGTGAGATGGGAATATATTTGTTTTTTATTAGGTTGCCTAATAATTCTGCCCAGTAATAGTTGCCTGCACAAATATATATCCTCCTAAGATAGCCAAATCTAAAAAACCCACTCCAACTTCCCAAAATATTAAGCTTTGATATTTATGAGTCTTTTGAAATGATTGAGAAAATAGTTGTTGCTCAATATTGCCTAATAATTCTGCACACAGTGTAGCATATCTGTGCGCAGCGTATCATCTGAATGCACAAACACATGCCAAAACGCATTTAAATGCATGCTTACACTGCGTTTTTTATCCTCGTATGATGCCAAAATAAGTTGCGTGTGCATGCGTTTGTATGCGTTTTGGCATGCGTTTGCTTTGTTTATGTGCATGCGTACGGAATTTCGCAATGGGCATGGCTTATGGGATTTCTATATATAGACACACTGCACAGATGAAATCCAGGTCTTTTACTGCTTTATCCAGCTGCAAGATGGATCTTTGCGTGGAGAGCATCAATCTGAATCTGGATTTGCCATTGAAATTGGCTTTGGCTTTTGCTGTGGCTTGTGAAAAAGAAAGAAGAAGAGAAAGACGGAGAAGACGTCGTCATCGCTATTGGCAGCACCCTATCGTTGAATTACGAGAGAGCCGTGGAGCCTACCCCTCATTGTACACCGAGCATTTTGAAAACCCGGAGAAGTTTTTTGACTACAAGAGGAAGTCAGAACAGAGCTTCAATGACTTGCTGCTATGTGTGCGAGGATCCATCACCAGGCAGGACACACAACTACTTTGAGCATATCCTGCTGAGGAATGTCTGTTGGTGACCCTGAGTAACTTTAAAAAAAGAAACACGTCAATATTATTATTGTTATAAAAGCCATGTACTGATTTTTTTTTCCATTTTCTGTTCAGCAGATTCCTGGCTACCGAAGAGACCTTATCATCTCTACATTTTCAATTCCGGATTGGAGTGTCCACCCTTTCTGGGATAGTTGCAGGCACCTGCCATGCTTTATGTGCTTTATGTGACGTTCTGCATGAAGAATTCCTCCCCCAAACAATAACTAAACTCTGGCTGGAAAATGCTGCCAAATTCAAGGCAATTTGTATTTTTCCAAACTGTTTGGGGACTGTGGACAGCAAACATATTTAGATTCTGAAACCTCCTTGAAGTGGATGCGAGTATTTAAATTACAAAAAATACTTTTCGATTGTTCTAATGGCGATTGCAGATGCTGACTGTCAATTTGTTGCCTTGGATGTTGGCTCATTTGGACTAGGAAATGACTCTCAGACTTTCAAAGACTCAGACATGGGCCAATGTTTGTATGGGAATCATTTAAATTTTCCAACGCCACAACCTCTTCCGGACACTGAAGGACCGCCAATGCCATTTGTTGTGGTTGGGGATGAGGTGTTTCAAATGTGTGCCAACCATGTCATAAAACCGTACTCCAGTTGGATCACACAAAAAGGATTTACAACTACTCATTGATAAGGGCACGAAGAACTATGGAGTATGCCTTCGGTTTGCCGGCATCTAAATGGAGCATTTTGGGAACAGCCATTGGAGCGCCCCCAGACGCAGGGCCACGGGACACTCGGCACCGGGCCTCTCTGTCTCGGTTCTGGGGTTGTCACGGTGGCTAGACCCGATCCGTGACCCTGCTAAGGGGCATCCAATGAAAGTTGTAAGTGGTGGTGCAGCTCGCGATGAATAACGAGGACACAGGGTTGCAGTCTCTTTACCTCTTTACTGAAGGCTTCAAGGTCCTCAATCCAGAGTACGGTTAACAGGGCTGTAAGAGACTGGCCAGTCCGATGGCACCTCCAGAGTTCCCTTTGCAGGTGGAAATCTGTGCCTACCTTCTAGCGCCTGTGTGTTGTAGTACTTCCCTGCTGAGCACCATGGGATAGTCCTCACAACTGTTGTGTCTGTTTCTGATGTTATTTCCCACAACTTGTCTGTTCTGATGTTCTTCTCTGTCCCCCAGATGATATGGATAGGACGCACTCGTATGACGGGAAGGCCTGGATTTCTTCCGGGACCCTAGCGTCGCCCCTCTCCCACAGTTGCCCCCTATGTCTTCTTAGGTGATTTTGGTGAGACAGCCAACCTAAAATCAACTGTCCTGCCTCTGTTTGAAGTATTGCTTGGAGCCTAATACTTCCTCGGCGTTCTGGCCACCAACTACGTGCCTCAATAGGATGTTGCCTCGTTTCTCACTCTCCACAATAAACCTCGCTTCTTGTCCTTTCTTGAGATACCGCCGCGATGAAGTGCAGGCGTGGTTCCTTAATGTTCTTTCCTGTTTGCTAGGCCTCTGTCAGGATCCCACCCCTGACAGGGACCCCCCTGAATCTTCCCCTGCAACACCCTCTGCCACAGGATGTTGCTTGGTTCCAACCCAGTCATCTTTCTCCCTAACTTTCTATCTAACCCCCAGTTTTACCAGATTGTGAGGAGTGGCCTAATACATAGCGCCCTTAGCTCTCCCTGGAGGCCAGACTATGAAGTGTATTGGTGTCTGTGATACCTGGTCAGGTGAACTCCTTCAGTGCCATCAGACGTACCATCACTCCCCTTAGCGGCGGAGCATCAGTACTGCAACGACCAGGACTCTGGGGCGCTGCACCATCAATTTAAAAACTGAGACAATTGATGAGGTTGTCAAAGCATGTGTTGTTCTGCACAATTACATCCTGGCAAAAGAGTGACACCACTTAGAACTTGAGGAACCTGTTGTTAACACATTGCGTGATTACCAAGATCACCCTCTGAGGACTAGAGTGGAAGTTCTACAAATGAGGGATCACTTTGCCGCCTACTTTGCTTCTAATATTGGACATGTGGTCTGGCAAGACCAAATGGTTTAATCGGCTTGTAAATGTACCTGCATTGGTTGCTGACTTTAATAAGAATAATACCTCCACTGTAACAGCTGTTATACAATACACACATGTGCATTTTCAAATAAAGAGATAAACATAGTGATTGTGAAAACAAAACATTTTTTATTAACTATAATAAAAACAATGTTTAATTTAACAAACATTAATGGTGTGATGGTGTGACATTGTGTACCTGGGGGGTGTCGGGCTGGCGTGATTGTGTAGGAGTGGGTGAGGAAGTGGTTACAGGGGAAGTGTCAATAAAATGGAGGATTGGGTCATGGATGGTGTGGTCTACAATTTGATGGATGGGAGTAAATAACTGGGCAGATGAGACATTGGGAGCAGAAGAAACATAGGGGGAAGTCGACACATTAGGAGTGGAAAATAAATTGGAAGGTATAGACACATTGGAAGGGATAGACACAAGGGAAAGTGTAGACAGATTGGAAAACAGAGACACATTGGGAGGTGAGAGTGGAGGTGCTGGGTAATTTTTTTTGCCAAGTTTTCTTCTTCCTGGCTTTTGTTTTTGTTGTGTACTGGGCGCCTTTTTTTTTTGCTGTTGCCTCGGCATTTTTTTCTTTCTTGATCAAGAGGTACTGCACTCGGTGGCATGGTGGAAGCAGCATACAGGGGTGCTGCACTCAGCGGCGTGGTGGAAGCCGCACACAGGGGTGCTGCACTTGGCTGCGTGGTGGGGACCTGCATGCTCCAGGGGTGCTGCACTCGGCTGCGTGGTGTAGATGGGAACTATAGGAACTGCCATAATGTCCAGCGGTGGTGATGGAGGAAAGTTCACTTGCACTGAAGTCAATTGTTGCTATTGAAGTCCTTGTGGGGCTGGCATATTCTGCCACTGGTGCTGTGCTGGCCCTTTTTGTCGTGTAGGAAACAAAGTGTGTGGTGGCTGGTGATAACTTGAAAGAAGTTGGGACTGCTGCACGGCCTTCATTACATAGATCTGGAGATCAGGCGGCAGGTTTTCTGACACGCCCCGCTCTATTGTTGACAAAAAATGTTGCACCGGTCTCTGAAAGTCGTCTTCTAGGCGGTGAAGGCGTCTGTGGACTTCCTGGAAAAGTGTGTTCATCTGAGTGAACCCACAATCCATTCTTTCAACAACTGCCCTCATCCGATCCTGGAAGATCGAGCGTGTGAATAAACTTGGGCATGATTGACCTCTCACAGGCCCTCTGCTGCTGAAGAGAAGACCCAAGGAAAGCAGTGGCAGAGGGCTGGGAGAGGGGAAAACCTGATGGACTGGCTGCCTGTTACCCAGCCTGTGAAGCTTGCCTGGTTGCTCCATCGTTGGTGGATGATTGGGACTGTTCATTGGCTGGTCGAAGTGGGGCCACTCCAACTGAGGACGATCAAGGTTGTGTTGTGCTGCTTCAGGTTCTGTGTGGAAAATAAATTAAAAACATTAAATTACAAAAAATATATAATGTATACAACAGTAAGGCCGGCGTCACACTTGGCGTAAGACAATACGCCACGTATTATACGTCCGTACTACAGCCGTAATACGGAGAAATGTTCCCAAAATATTGATCCGTAGTCAGGGTGTGTCAGCGTATTTTGCGCATGGCATCCTCCGTATGTAATCCGTATGGCATCCGTACTGCGAGATTTTCGCACAGGCTTGCAAAACCGACATCTAATGGATTTATGTGCTCAAATGTTTGGGAAAACATATATACAGTATATATCATTGAGACACATTATATATATATATATATATCATTGAGACACATATATATATATTCTGTATTTAGATTTCATTCAGCGCGATATCTGTGAAAAGCCGGTAATTCAATTGCCGGCTTCTCATTACTCCTGCCTAAACCCGACATGATATGAGACATGGTTTACATACAGTAAACCATCTCATATCCCCTTTTTTTTTGCATATTCCACACTACTAATGTTAGTAGTGTGTATGTGCAAAATTTCAGCGCTGTAGCTGCTAAAATAAAGGGTTAAATGGCGGAAAAAATTGGCGTGGGCTCCCGAGCAATTTTCTCCGCCAGAATGGTAAAGCCAGTGACTGAGGGCAGATATTAATAGCCAGGAGAGGGTCCATGGTTATTGGCCCCCCCGTGGCTAAAAACATCTGCCCCCAGCCACCCCAGAAAAGGCACATCTGGAAGATGCGCCTATTCTGGCACTTGGCCACTCTCTTCCCACTCCCTGTAGCGGTGGGATATGGGGTAATGAAGGGTTAATGCCACCTTGCTATTGTAAGGTGACATTAAGCCAGGTTAATAATGGAGAGGCGTCAATTATGACACCTATCCATTATTAATCCAATTGTTTGAAAGGGTTAAAACACACACACACACACACACACACACACACACGATTTAAAAGTATTTTAATGAAATAAACACAGCGGTTGTTTTAATAATTTATTGCTCTCTCAATCCATTTGCAGGCCCTCGCTTGGCAAAATAATAAACGCACAAGATACATACCTTCTGATGTCCGATCACGTCCCACGAGGTAATCCATCTGAAGGGGTTAACTAATATTACAGGCACGAGCTGCGATAAACCATTCGCTCATGTCTGTAATCCCCCGGGTGCTGAAAGGAAAGCTGGATCTGTACTTACATTGAGTCGCGGTGATGCGCCCCTGCTGGATGTTCTCATGAACTGCAGCCTGGGAACTTTTTCCCACGCTCCAGGTCATATGAGGACATCCACCAGGGGGCGCATCACCGCGACTGAAGGAAATGTAGGTCAATGACCTACATTTCATTCATTCGCCGGGGAATTACAAGCACGAGCACACAGCTGCATTAGCAGGGCTCCTGCTTGTAAATTATTTTAACCTCTTCAGATGGATTACATCGTGGGACGTAACGGTTCAGCTGAGGGTATGTATCTTGTGCGTTTATTATTTTGCCAAGCGAGGGCCTGCAAATGGATTGAGAGAGCAATAAATTATTAAAACAACCGCTGTGTTTATTTCATTAAAATACTTTTAAATTGTGTGTGTGTGTGTGTGTGTGTGTGTGTGTGTGTGTGTGTGTGTGTGTGTGTGTGTGTGTGTGTGTGTGTGTGTGTTTTAACCCTTTCAAACAATTGTATTAATAATGGTTAGGTGTCATAATTGATGCCTCTCCATTATTAATCTGGCTTAATGTCACCTTACAATAGCAAGGTGGCATTAACCCTTCATTACCCCATATCCCACCGCTACACGGGAGTGGGAAGAGAGTGGCCAAGTGCCAGAATAGGCGCATCTTCCAGATGTGCCTTTTCTGGGGTGGCTGGGGGCAGATGTTTTTAGCCACGGGGGGGGGGGGGCAATAACCATGGACCCTCTCCTGGCTATTAATATCTGCCGTCAGTCACTGGCTTTACCATTCTGGCGGAGAAAATTGCGCGGGAGCCCACGCCAATTTTTTCCGCCATTTAACCCTTTATTTTAGTAGCTACAGCGCTGAAATTTTGCACATACACAATACTAACATTAGTAGTGTAGAATATGCAAAAAAAAAAAGGGGATATGAGATGGTTTACTGTATGTAAACCATGTCTCATATCCTGTCGGGTTTAGGCAGCAGAAATGAAAAGCCGGCAATTGAATTACCGACTTTTCACTAACACCGCTGCGTATTTCTCGCAAGTCACACTGCTGGTCCGTGTGGAATCCGTATTTTTCTCGCCCCCATAGACTTTCATTGGCGATTTTTTTGCGCAATGCGCTGACAAACGCAGCATGCTGCGATTTTGTACGGCCGTAGAAAGCCGTATAATACGGATCCGTAATATACGGCTGATAGGAGCAGCCCCATTGAGAATAATTGTGCCGTTTATTTTGCGAGTTTTACGGACGTAATTTCTGCGCTCTTACGTCCGTAAAACTCGCCAGTGTGACGCCGGCCTAAGACAGCACAAAAGATACTCACGTTCTCTGAGCAACCGCAGGCCTCAGAAAAAACAGCATATGATGGTATTTATATTTTTTGAGCTTTGGAGCAGCACCACTTTGAGCACGAATCTCCTCTCTTATATCCTTATTGAAGCAATCCTTCATCGAACGGGCTTTGACTCTCTTCACTGTGAAGGTGGAAGAAACATTTTTTTTAAAGGAAAGGCACATACATTTATAGGAAAACAGACGCGTCAGACCACATTGCAATACTTACGAAAATTCTTTCTGTCTTGTGAGGTAGCATGGTCCCAACAGCGATCTGGCCACTTCTTCCCAGAGTCATCGAATCAATCCTGAGTCTGAATGCTGACGATCATGGGTGTCCCACAATGCTACTCGCTCTTGCATAAAAGGAATGAGTTTGTCATTGTCAATCCCGGGTTTACCTTACTCACATTGTGGAACCTATAGATCAAATAAAAAAAAATCAATATAAGTCATATAGTTTTAAAGATACAAAACTGAAAATAAATTTATTTTAATGAAAAGACAACTTACACACTGTCTTTCCTCCTCAGGAACTTGAGCATGACGACCCTGGGAAGATTAATTTCCTCTCGACTGCTCCTGCTCTTCCGCACTGGAAGGTTTCTGCAAATAAAATACATGATTATTACCACATGTGTAGTATTGACAGTCAATACATACAATCAGTATATCAAATGTGATTATGTAATCAGTGTCATGTTGACTGTTAGAAGGAGAAATGTTGGAAAAGCAGGCAGCAGTCAAGTGAAACACTGCAGAATAGAACAGATAAAAAAAAATTGAAGTTGTTAAAAGAGCCGACAACAATGTAGTCAAAGAAAAAAAAAATTAAAACATAATGGACACCAATACTTACATGACAGGCAGTAGTCAGACAGCACAGAACCGTGAAAGCAGCACAGCACCAGGACAGCAGCACAGCACCGGGACAGCAGCACCGCACAGTCTACAAGGAACAGAAAGCAAAACATAAGACACAAAGTGACGAAGAGTGTGAGACTGGGCAGAGTGTGAGACTGGGCAGAGCAACATAGTAATATAAAAGTACAGACACTCATACTTACATTAAGTAGCAGCTGAGAGGGCCAGTATCACACCGCCGGACAGGAGAAATCAGGGCCATTACCGCAACACCGGACAGGAGAAATCAGGGCCAGTATCACACCACCGGACAGGAAAAATCCGTGACAGGTGCACCGCATAGTCTACAAGGACCAGAAAGCAAAACATAAGACACAAAGTGACGAAGAGTGTGAAAATGGGCAGAGTGTGAGACTGGGCAGAGCAACATAGTAATATAAAAGTACAGGCACTCATACTTACATTACTTAGCAGCTGAGAGGGCCAATACTACACCACCAGACAGGAGAAATCCGTGACAGGACCACACCACCAGACAGGAGAAAATAGTGAGTGCCAGTACCCCACCACCGGACTGGAGAAATCAGGGCCAGAACCACACCATGAGACAGAAGAAATCAGGGCCAGAACCACACCACCAGACAGGAGAAATCAGGGCCAGAACCACACCACCAGACAGGAGAAATCAGGGCCAGAACCACACCACCAGACAGGAGAAATCAGGGCCAGAACCACACCACCAGACAGGAGAAATCAGGGCCAGAACCACACCACCAGACAGGAGAAATCAGGGCCAGAACCACACCACCAGACAGGAGAAATCAGGGCCAGAACCACACCACCAGACAGGAGAAATGCAAGACAGCAGCACCGCACAGTCTACAAGGAAGAAAAAGCAAAACATAACTACAGAGTACAGACTGCAGTGGGAGAGACAGACTGACATTTTCAAAGCTTCTATACTTACCGTACAGAGTTTTGAGATCACATCCAAGGTCTTGAGAGTTCTGGACTTCCAGTGTCAACACCCCATTTTATACAGGTGGAATTTGGGAGGTGCTGAAATCAGTTCCTGGACATGCTCAGTCTAAAGTACGTATGCGCATCTAACACATCCATGCGCATGTTCTTGCGCACCAATGCGTTCCTATAGACAGTAATGTGTTGTTTTTATGCAATCATCCGCATGATCATGTCTGCAGATATTTGACACGACAAAAAATGCAACATGTTGCGTTCGGCGGGCACGGTGAAACAACTTGTGCGGATGCATCTGCACTCAAACTGATGCCAATGCATGCCCCTGCATACACAATGTTAAAGATAGGTACACAAGAAGTATGCGGATCTATGCGGAGCTGTATGCTGCACACGGATATGCTAATGTGAACCCGGCCTAAGAGGGTCAGCGAGTCCTAAAGGCGTGTGGTCAGGGAGTCGCCTTCTGCTTGGGGACACATTTCAGCCATGAACTTCTCTGCATAGTCACTATACACAGAGAAGCTTCTTTGAGGAATGAATACAAAAGGACGACAATGTAGAAAGTAAAGAGGAAACTTGTTATTTCCTAGCTAAGAAAGCATTTGAGTGATTCTGCATCAGGTTCACAGCAATTGTAAACACAAAAACAAGCAAAAAGTCTTATGGCATTTATAGGCCGAGTTCACACAGCAGTCAGACCTTCTGTCATTATGGTCTTTCCACCGCTTCCCTGCACAATCACTTACTCTGGCAAAGAAACAGCTGTTTCACCTGCAAGACCAAATGGCCAATCATCATGGCCACAGTTTTCCAGGTGAAATACCTGTTTCCCTGCAAGATTAAGTGATTGTGCAGGGAAATAGTAAGAAAATGCAGCAGCACAGGGCATGAAAAGCTGCAGCATTACTTCTTGGTTTGAACATAGCCTTAGTCTGCATTCACACATCCATGTAATATGTCCTTGAGCTGTCCATTTTTTTCCTCAGACAGCAGTATTAAAAATGGGTCTATGAAGCTCAGAGCACGTCCTATTCTCATCAGCGCTACAGACCAGACTTCCCCATTATAGTCTACGGGGATCCATAATACACAAATGAATCTGTGAAGGCTGGGCACACACAAGCATTTGAAAAACCATCTGTGCTTCAATGAGAAAAGTCTGACAATTTTGATATAATTTTCATGGGGACACCACGTGTGTGTTCATTTTTTTACAACAGTATGAAATCTGTGCTATGTCTGTGTGCAATCTGTTTTCATAATTCACAAATGTTTATGTTGAAATACAGTATCCTACGTTAATAATGAAAATATATCCTTAAAAATTTGATGCCACATGGATATTTTTTGTTGGATCCGATTTCTTTTTACATACCCATAGACTTGAATGGGTTGAATTGAGTCTCAGAAGAAAATAACTTATGTTGCATTTTGTTTCTCATGGACTGCTGGAATGAAGGAAAAATTGATCTTCTCAACACCCCTATTGAATTTCATAGATCACAAATCAGGCAGCACAAGTTCAATTTATACACTCATCTCCATGAGCCCGAAGATATGTTTTGTACTTTAAAGTTCCATCCTAGTTCCATCCATTTGCAACCTGACACATTGCTAAAATTGTCCCACTAGTTAACCTCTTCCAGTGAACACCGTTAAACAAATAAATAAAAAATGAGGCAAAAAATTATACCTTTTCATCATACTGCTAAACAAAATATAGAATAAAACGCAATCAAAAAGACAAATGAAAATACAAATGGTATCTCTAAAAATGGCATCTTAGGCTACTTTCACACTAGCGTTTTTTGCAATCCGTCGCAATGTGTCGTTTGGCCGAAAAAACGCATCCTGCAAAAGTGCTTGCAGGATGCGTTTTTTCCCCACAGACTAACATTAAGCGACGTATTGCGACGGATTGACACACGTCGCCACCATCGTGCGACGGTTGCGCCGTGTTGTGGCGGACCGTCGGCACAAAAAAACGCTACATGTAACGTTTTTTGCCGCCGACGGTCCGCTTTTTCCGACCGCGCATGCGCGGCCGGAACTCCGCCCCCACCTCCCCGCACTTCCCCGCACCTCACAATGGGGCAGCGGATGCGCTGGAAAAATGCATCCGCTGCCCCCGTTGTGCGGCGTATACAACGCTAGCGTCGGTAACCTCGGCCCGACGCACTGCGACGGGCCGAGCCCGATGCTAGTGTGAAAGTAGCCTTATCCTGCAAAAAAATGAGTCATCATACAGCTCCATCACACAGCTCCATAAGAAAGTTATACCTCTCTGAATAAAGCGATGCAAAAATAATTAATTTTTCTGTAAAATAGTTTTTATTGTGTAAAAGCACCAAAAAAGATACAAATGTGGTATAGCTGTAAATGTACTTATCTGAAGAATAAAGCTGCCTTTAGCAATTTTACCAAATGTGAAATGGAATAAAAACAACCCAAAAAACAATTCCTGAATTGCTGTTTTTTTATCTTTCTGCCTTCCAAAAATTGGAATAGAAGGATATCAAAAAATGTCAAGTGCCTGAAAATGGTACCAATAAAAACATAAACTCGTCTTGCAAAAAACAAGCCCTCACATGACTGTGAGCCTAAATGTGGAAAAATTAGAACTATCTAAATAAATATGGGGATGCAAAAACTAGTTTTTGCAAGAAAAAGGGTCTTTTAGTGAGTCATAGCAGCCATAGAGAAAAAAGCTATAAATCTGGTATCGCACCAATCTGAAGAATAAAGTTGCTTAATCCCTTATAGGAATAGTGTAAAAAATATATAGAACATATTTTTCAATTCTCCAGAGACAGGTTTGGGGTAACATGGGAGCCATGGGTTCTGTATAGAGAATCGGATGAATACTTAAGGATGACGAGTCAGCATTCTCACACAGCGACTGAATGAAGATCTGGCATCCACCCAAAAACTAACAAGCTTTCATGAGAGATTAAGGCTGGAGTCACACTAGCGAGTTTTACGGACGTAAGAGCGCAGAAAATACGTCCGTAAAACTCGCCAAACAAACGGCACAATTATTCTCAATGGGGCAGCTCCTATCAGCCGTATATTACGGTTCAGTATTATAAGGCTTTCTACAGCCGTACAAAATTGCAGCATGCTGCGTTTGTCAGTGTATTGCGCAAAAAAATCGCCAATGAAAGTCTATGGGGGCGAGAAAAATACGGATTCCACACGGACCAGCAGTGTGACTTGCGAGAAATACGCAGCGGTGTTAGTGAAAAGTCGGTAATTCACTTGCCGGCTTTTCATTTCTCCTTCCCAAACCCGACAGGATATGAGACATGGTTTACATACAGTAAACCATCTCATATCCCTTTTTTTTTTTGCATATTCCACACTACTAATGTTAGTAGTGTGTATGTGCAAAATGTGGGTGCTGTAGCTGCGAAAATAAAGGGTTAAATGGCAGAAAAAATTGTCGTGGGCTCCCGCGCAATTTTCTCCGCCAGAGCGGTAAAGCCAGTGACTGAGGGCAGATATTAATAGCCAGGAGAGGGTCCATGGTTATTGGCCCCCCCGTGGCTAAAAACATCTGCCCCCAGCCACCCCAGAAAAGTCACATCTGGCACTTGGCCACTCTCTTCCCACTCCCGTGTAGCGGTGGGATATGAGGTAATGAAGGGTTAATGCCACCTTGCTATTGTAAGGTGACATTAACCCTTGTCAGGCTGCATAATTTTACAACCTTAACAGGCTGCATAGGTACAATTGTACCTTCACATATACCTCCACTGTGGGAAGACTTTACTTGGTTTCAGAAACTAAAGTTCATTCAGCTACAAATGTTATGCTGATATCTATTGTTCAGTGTTGTTACTGGTCACTTATGTTGCTGTCAATTAAGTTAATTCAAACTGGGAGTGGCTTCTACTTGTCTTCCTGCCTCCCTCCTCTCATTAGCCATTTTGCTGTTCATCTCATTGCTGTGAGCACACATTTCTAGGCTTGTGAAGTCTTCAATTTCTTGGAAACGAAGGTAGGAAAGTCTCACAGCATCTAAAAGCCAGTTATACCTTTATTCTCATTATGTGGGGACAGAACAGTCAAATTGTCTTTCAGCCTGGACTTGGCTTACATATATTTTGTATGAAACTTATCACTATAGGTATAATTTTTATACGAAAAATGGATAATAATTAGTATCTACATATTGTTTTACGATGTTTTATTTATATTCAGCACAAAATACGAAGCCAAAATTAATCTAGCAAGTCATCATGAGTGATAGTAATGCTGGATCTAGTTTCCGCCATAATCCAAGAAAACGTGTTTGCAGGTTAGTATAATTTTGTGAAAAGCCAATAATGTAGTATTTCGGAAAATTATTTATTTTACATTTTTTCATATTTACAGATTTACGTCTGACGAAATAATGCGAATGCTAGAAGAATCTGATTCTGAGCATGAGGATGAACCATATGTTGCATCTGATGATGAAAACTATGTACCACAAGTGGATGTTACTGAAGAAGATTCAGACATTGAACAAGAAATGGTCATAGAGCATGAAAATGAATACGAATCAGACGAAAGTGTTGAGGATGATTCTGTGCCTCAAAGTGCAGGCGACATTTGGACTGCTAAGGATGAAACTCAATGGTGCAGTAATCCACTGCCAAATGCACAAACAAAATCTCGTAATGTCCTACGACAAAGAGGTGGCCCTGCAGCAATCAGCAACCTATATACAGCAAAAGAGCTATTCAAGTCCATCATGACTCCCGAGATGTGTGACATCATATTACGGGAAACGAATCGAAAGGCCAAGAGAGTTTGTGATGCTTACAACAACGAACTGGTACAACGTTTTCCTGATTCTTCCAAATGGCCACCACAAAAAACATTCAAGCAATTTACTGAAACTGAACTTCATGCATTTTTGGGCATACTGATTGCTGCTGGTGTGCACAGAGCCAACAAAGAGAATCTGGAGGAAATGTGGAATGTTGCTGCTCTGCCTCTTATACGTGCAGCCATGTCTCGTGACCGCTTCAAGATGATACTCAGATTTATCAGGTTTGACAACGAAAATACACGTGCAGAACGTGTGCAAACAGATAAAGCTGCACCAATACGGGACATCTGGACAATGCTGAACAGTAATCTGGAGAGAGCCTACAAGCCATATCATTGTATCACCGTCGACGAGCAATTATTTCCATTTAGAGGTCATACTAAATTTACCCAGTATATACCTTCAAAACCAGCTAAATATGGCATAAAGATTTTCTGGGCTTGTGACTCATCAAATGCCTACCCTTTACAAGGTCAGCTCTACACTGGGAAACCAACTGATGGTCCTCGACAAGTAAACATTGGAGAACGAACAGTATTGGACCTAGTGAGCTCGTATAAAGGCTCTGGAAGAAATGTCACCACCGATAACTTCTTTACAACCATGGAACTAGCTAAGGTATTGAACTCCTGGAACATGACACTAGTTGGTACAGTGAGAAAAAACAAAAGGTTCCTACCTAACAACATGCAGCCTGCCAAAGAAAGGCCTGTAAACTCGACAAATTTTGCCTACAATCATGATGCAACAGTCTGTTCATATGTACCAAAGAAGAACAAATCAGTCGTGCTTCTATCATCTATGCACATGACGGGAGAAGTTGAAGAGACACTAGCAGCCAAGCCAGAGATAATAAAATACTACAACATAACAAAAGGTGGCGTTGATGTTATGGATAAAATGTTGGGAGAGTACACTGTGAAACGACGAACATCACGTTGGACTTTGGCATTTTTCTACAATATGATTGATGTCAGTGGGTTAGCATCCTACATCATCTACAGAGAACACAATCCAAGCTTCAGGGCAAAGGATCAACGAAGAAAGTTCCTGAAAGATCTCGCAAATCAGCTGTGTATGATTGCAATTGAAGATCGTAGTACAAACAAAATGATAATGAGAAACCATTTTCTTCGAGGTGCAGTAGAAATGGTGCTTGGACGATGCATTGTGGTAGCATCGCAGCCAGCAGCTGGCCCCAACATACCTCATGGTAGTCGTGGACCCTCCCCTGTTGTTGGTAGTTGCTATGTCTGCAGAGACCTGAGGCGAAAACAACGCAAGACTAGAAAGTCTTGTGTGGTTTGTGTGAAACCCATTTGCGATGAACACTCTGTAGCAAAGCCAACATGCATTACTTGCAAAGAAAATCAATAAAAAAAAGTTTCTTACATTTTCTTTTATAATGTAAATGAACAGTTTTTTACTTGTTTATAATAGTTAAATAGCATTATCATTAAAAAAAATTTATGCTTTTTCCCTTGCATTATCTTCATTCAAAATATATGAGGTACATTTGTACCTATGCAGCTTGTTATGGATGCAAAAAGATCTCGACCCCTTATCTCGGAAGCGGGTGGAGATATTTTATTGAAATTTGGCCAATATATTCTGGACCAAAAATGTAGAGATGTCACGAAATTTCAGCCCTCTACGTCTTTTCAAAAAAAAGTTATTGCAATTTTAAAACGGAATAGTTACAATTGTACCTATTCAGCCGGATAAGGGTTAAGCCAGCTTAATAATGGAGAGGCGTCAATTATAACACCTATCCATTATTAATCCAATTGTCTGAAAGGGTTAAAAAACACACACACACATTATTAAAAATTATTTTAATGAAATAAACACAGCGGTTGTTTTAGTATTTTATTGCTGTCTCAATCCATCAGAAGACCTTCGCTTGGCAAAATAATAAACGCACAAGATACATACCTTCCGATGATCTGTCACGTCCAACGAGGTAATCCATCTGAAGGGGTTAATTATTTTACAGCCAGGAGCTGCGCTAAAGCACTCGCTCGTGGTTGTAATCCCCGGGTAATGAAAGGAAATCTGAGTGATCTGTACTTACATTGAGTTGCGGTGAGGCATCCTCTGGTGGATGAACTCATATGAACTCGAGCGTGGGAACTTTTTCAAGGCTCCAGTTCATGAGAACATCCACCAGAGGGCGCCTCACCGCAACTCAATGTAAGTACAGATCACTCAGATTTCCTTTCATTACCCGGGGATTACAACCACGAGCGAGTGCTTTAGCGCAGCTCCTGGCTGTAAAATAATTAACCCCTTCAGATGGATTACCTCGTTGGACGTGACAGATCATCGGAAGGTATGTATCTTGTGCGTTTATTATTTTGCCAAGCGAGGGTCTTCTGGTGGATTGAGAGAGCAATAAAATACTAAAACAACCGGTGTGTTTATTTCATTAAAATAATTTTTAATAATGTGTGTGTGTGTTTTTTAACCCTTTCAGACAATTGGATTAATAATGGATAGGTGTCATAATTGACGCCTCTCCATTATTAATCTGGCTTAATGTCACCTTACAATAGCAAGGTGGCATTAACCCTTCATTACCCCATATCCCACCGCTACACGGGAGTGGGAAGAGAGTGGCCAAGTGCCAGAATAGGCGCATCTTCCAGATGTGCCTTTTCTGGGGTGGCTGGGGGCAGATGTTTGTAGCCAGGGGGGGGCAATAACCATGGACCCTCTCTAAGCTATTAATATCTGCCCTCAGTCACTGGCTTTACCGCTCTGGTGGAGAAAATTGCGCGGGAGCCCACGCCAATTTTTTCCGCCATTTAACCCTTTATTTTAGCAGCTACAGCGCTGAAATTTTGCACATACACACTACTAACATTAGTAGTGTGGAATATGCAAAAAAAAAAGGGGATATGAGATGGTTTACTGTATGTAAACCATGTCTCATATCCTGTCGGGTTTGTGAAGGAGAAATGAAAAGCCGGCAATTGAATTACCGGCTTTTCACATATATCGCGCTGAATTAAATATAAATACAGAATATATATATATATGTGTCTCAATGACATATATGTATATATATACTGTATATATGTTTTCCCGAACATTTGAGCACATAAATCCATTAGATGTCGGTTTTGCAAGCCTGCGAGAAAATATCGCAGTACGGATGCCATACGGATTACATACGGAGGATGTCATGCGCAAAATACGTTGACACACCCTGACTACGGATCACTATTTTGGGAACATTTCTCCGTATTACGGCCGTAAAAAACGGACCGTATTGTCTTACGCTGAGTGTGACTCTAGCCTAATGCTTGCTACATAGGTCTCATGAAGCTGTGAGGCACTAACCGCTGATACCACTATCCATTCTACCTCCTTTCCTTCATCTGATTTTCCCCACCCTACTTTCTCTATCTGTCTCTCTGTATCAATGTTAGAATTTAAGATCTATAGGTGTGTACACATTGGGTTAGACTCCTTCCTTACAAAACAGTGGGAAAATAAAGACAAACTGATGTGGAATGAAATATTGTAACTTCTACTATGATTAATCTAAGCATGGACTTTGTGACGACCTAATGAAAGAACTTTTGACAACATTCTATTGAAAAAACACACACACCCTGTTATGTAATTTTTCATTATTGTTTATTTGTGTTATATGACCCAATAAAAAGATGTTTAAAAAGAAAAGAACATATTTTTCACCTGCAGTTGATTTTTTTTTATTCTGCTTTCGAAAAATCGCAGTAAGACTTGGCTCACATTTATCCTGCGCTCTGCACTGAGTGCTTGTTTACATCAAGATTTCTGTGTAAATCTCTGAAATGCATGATTCAAATGGAACCTCTGGGAGCATATTCTCTATAATGAGGCAGATGGAGGCATTGTAAATGCCGTCTGACCTTTGATCCAGCGGTGACCTTTTTTTCAGGCATGCATAAAAGCGCAGTCTGTCCCAGTTTTGTGCATTTTTGAAAAGAAGCACACCTCAAACTGTCCCTGGAACTGGGACCCTAAGTATCCCTATCCCCGGGGGGTACTCTTGATGATAGAGAGGCCTGGGTCTCCATACTCACTATGCTCCTCTTAATCCCTGGTCTGTCCCCTCCCCATCACATGGAGTCTGTTGACAGAAATGTAATGTGAATAAGGCACACAAGACAAATCCAAGATAACAAAAACCCTCTTTCATGCAAAAGCACCAACCAACAATAGGAAAGAGGATAGGGACTGGGAAGAAAAATCTAAGCATGAACATGGACCAGGAGATAAACATACAAGTACAACAGAACACCTCTACCACAGCACAGGAAGACAAATCTCCAATAACAACACCAAACTTCCATTCAGCACAGTGTCTCTTAAAAGCAAGGGAACAGAGTTTCTACTGACAAGACAGAGAGGGTCTGGCCAGGTTTTAACCCTTTCCTGCCACAGCCCTTTTTCGTTTCTATTTTTTCCTCCCCTTCTTCCCAGAGCCTTTTTTTTTATTTTTCCGTCAATGTGCTCCATCTGTCCCAAGTCTCACTGTGTGGCTAAGCAGTACTATACAGCCACATGCTGGGTATTTGCACATTCAGCCGAAATTGTAAGACAAATTTTTGTGCCATTTTTACCCATTTCCCAGTGTGAAAATGTAAAATCTGGGGTGCAAACAAAATATTGGTGATAAAAATGTTCACTGCATCCCTAGATGAATTAATTAAGAAGTACAGTTTGTAAAATGGGGACTCTAATGGAGGGTTCGGCTGTTCTCATACCTCAGGGGCTCTACCAATGTGAGATGGCACCATCAAACCAGTCTAGCAAAATATGAACTCCAATATGGTGCTTCTTCTCTTCTGAGCTTTTCACTATGCCTCAAAAGTAGTTTTCAACCACATGTGGGGTATTGGTGTGCTCAGGAGAAGATGCACAACAATTTCTGCGGTCCAATTCATCCAGTTACCCCTGTGTAAAAAAAAAAATTGGGGCTGAAAGAAAATGTTTATGGGGAAAGTGTGATTTTTAATTACCATATTTATTTACAGCGCCAGAGTAGCAGAAGAATGCTCCCATCTGCTGCTCCTGCTGTCACTGTTATTAGCAGTAACAGGGATAGGCTGATGGGAGTAATAGTCCCATCAGCTGTCGCCTTGTCTCTTTTATTACTTAAATGTAACTCTCATCATTCTCCGCTGCTCATGCCGATCACTGGCAGAGCAGTGAAGAATGTGGAGAGCCATGTTGGGCACCCGGCGCTGGGGAATAGTGCTTACAGTAACACTTCTTCCCGACGCCGATGCATGTCACATGGATGATATCCATGTGTGTTATGTGTATGCACGTGTGTGGGATGTTTCATGGCTCTTGTTTGACATATCAGCGTGATTTGCTCACGGACACACAGTCTGTGGAAACACACTGACGTGCACAGACCCATTCACGTGAATAGGCAAATAAAACTACGTTCCTCCTGAGTCTCTGAGCATGGCTAAGTAGCACTGTACAGCCACATATGGGGTATTGCCACGTTCAGTAGAAATTGTGGGACAAATTTTGCTGTAATTTTTACACATTTCTTGTGTGAAAATATAAAATCGTTTGCTAAAACTAAATTTTAGTGGTAAAAATGTAGTTATTTTGTCCTCACTGCCCAATGGTTTTAAATTCTACGACACTCCCATGGTGTCAACATGATCACTGCACCCCTAGATGTATTCATTCAAAGGTGTAGTTTGCAAAATGGGGTCACTTATGGGGGGTTCTGATGTTTTGGCACCTCATGGGCTCTCACAGTGGGTCATGGCACCTGGAAGCCATAACAGTAAAGTATGGCGCTCCTTCCCTTCTGAGCTCTACCATGCGCCCAAACAGTGGATTACCCCTGCATATAGGGTATAAGCTTACTCAGGACAAATTGCACAATAACTTTTGTGGTCCAATTTCTTCAGTTATCATTCGGAAAATAAAAAATTGGGGGCGAGAATATCATTTTTGTGAAAAAATATGATTTTTTATTTTTACGGCTCTACGTTATAAACCTCTGTGAAGCACTTGGGGGTTCAAAGTGCTCACCACACATCTAGATAAGTTCCTTAGGGGGTCTAGTTTCCAAAATGGTGTTACTTTTAGGGGATTTCCACTATTTAGGCACATCAGGGGCTCTCCAAACGCGACATGTCGTCCGATCTTAATTCCAGCCAATTTTGCATTGAAAAAGTCAAACGGCGTTCCCTCCGTTCCGAGCTCTGCCATGTGCCAAAACAGTGGTTTACCCCTACATATGGGGTTTCAGCGTACTCAGGACAAATTGCACAACAACATTTGGGGTCAAATTTCTCCTGTTACCATTGGAAAAATAAAAATTTGAGGGCAAAAACATCACTTTTTTGAAAAAACTATGATTTTTTATTTTTACGGCTCTACGTTATAAACTTCTATGAAGCACTTGGGGGTTCAAAGTTCTCAACACAGATATAGATAAGTTCCTTGGGGGTCTAGTTTCTGAAATGGTGTCATTTGTTGCGGGTTTCCACTGTTTAGTCACATCAGGGGCTCTCCAAACGCGACATGGCATCCAATCTCAATTATAGCCAATTTTGCGTTGAAAAGTCAAATGGTGCTCCTTCCCTTCCAAACTCTGCCGTGTGCCAAAACAGTAGTTTACCTGCACATATTAGGTATCACCATAAGCAGGGCAAATTGCACAACAACTTTTGCAGTCCAATTTCTCCTGTTACTCTTGGTAAAACAAAAAAAATTGATCTGAATTAAATTTTTTGTGAAAACATTTCTAAACATTCTAAAAGTTCCTGTGAAGCACCTGAAGGGTTAATAAACATCTTGAATGTGGTTATGAGCACCTCGAGGGGTGCAGTATTTTGGGTATTTTCTATCATGTAGACCCCTCAAAGTGACTTCATTTGTTAAGTGGTCCCTAAAAAAATGGTGTTGTAAAGATGAGAAATCGCTGTTTAATTTTAACTTATAACTTCCTAACGAAAAAAAAATTTGGTTCCAAAATTGTGCTGATGTAAAATAAACATGTGGGAAATGTTACTTATTATGTATTTTTGTGACATATCTCTGTGATTTAAGGGCATGAAAATTCAAAGTTGGAAAATTGCGAAATTTTCAAAAATTTCTCCAAATTTTCCATTTTTTTCACAAATAATCTCAAGTCATATCAAAGAAATTTTACCACTACCATGAAGTACAATATGTCATGAGAAAACTTTGTCAGAAACAGTGGGATCTGTTAAAGCGTTCCAGAGTTATTACCTCATAAAGGGACAGTGGTCAGAATTGTAAAAGTTGGCTTAGTCATTAACATGCAAACCACCCTCGAGTGTAAAGGGGTTAAGTGGTGAAAAATATTTAGAAATTTACAAAGAAATTTTTATTTATTTGTGTTGCCATTTTCCGGGACCAGTAACTTATTCTATTTGCAGGATTTAGGGCTGTTTGAGTGCTTATTTTATGTGCCCTGAGCTGATGTTTTCACTGATACCATTTGGGGCTAGATATGATGTTTTGATCAGACTTCATTGCAATGTTGCAGCAACCAAAAACATGTAATTAATATTATATTTTTGTAGATCAGACTTATACAAACTCATCTATACCAAATATGCTTTTACTTTTTAAATTGTTTTTTTTTAAGTGGCAACATGAGAAGAGATTTGAACTTTTTTTTTTTTTTTAGATTTTTAAAAACATTTATTTCACATTTTACTGTATTTATTAGTCCCCTTAGGAACAATTGTCTGATGCTACACATATTAGTGCATCAGAACTATGAATAGCCAAAATCATCGTCTCCTATGAGCGCCAGCCAGAGGTCATGGCAACCCAGTGGCACCCCGCAATCATGTCACGTATACACCAATTGGGGTGTGGAATGATGTACCCCCTGCCAGTGGCATTTAGCAGGTTAACAGCCTTGGACAGAGCTCTGCTCAAACAGCAGATGTTAGAGGCATGTGATGGCTGAATAATTCTATGCTCTGTGCTCTCTGCTATCAGCTTGTAACTCCCTGTGTCTGTGTTCCTTGTGATCCAGCACTTGTGTCTGTGCATTAGTGTTCACTGTTATTAGGCTGCTTGTCTGCTTCCCTGCTTGTCTGTTGTGTTAGTTGGTGATACACATACCCTCAAGTCCCTTGGTCTTGGCTGCAATTCCGCTGCTGTGTCAGGCTTCTCCCAGTCAGAGGTAGACAAATGCAGACACTGAAATGAAAACATAGTCAGGGGCCCACTGTGTCTTGGCTACTGATGCTGATGGCTTCACTGCAGGGTACTTTGAAGAAGAAAAACGAGGTGAGCCGGGATTGGGTGAGTGACCTCCTTTCCGTCTTTCCTCCACAGACTGCAGAAGAACGGTCACATGACTAATTCCCTGCACTCTGATTGGAGGTCTGTCCTCCCTTCTCTCGTTCTGACTCATTGTGATCGCTCTTGTACTGTGTGAGTTAGTTTTGATATATGCAGTACAAACTCTAGGGAAATAATTGAGCATTGCCCGGAGGCAGGGGCCCCCTATGTGATGGAGACCCTGGGCAATTGCCCAGTCTTCCTTCCATTAACACCAGCCATGCTAGCTATATTAAATAGCTACCATCTGTCTTTATCAGCCACATTTGGAGCTGAGCTACTGCCGTAGCTGTTAAACATTTAACTGATCCTGACATCTATATTTAAATTGAACACAAGTCACTAATTGCACTTACCTGCTCCAATATCATTATGTCACATAATGGTTTTACATCAATGAGTTACCATGACAGTTGAGGTTCTGCTAATGGCCCCCGATGCTACCATCTTGGTACTTCTCAGCGATATGCTGAGCTTCAAAGAAAATTGTAGTTTTCACTGTTACTGTATATCGAAGTATATAGTTTACATGTACAAACCTTTCCCTTTTTCTCCCATTGAAAAGAAATAAAGTGAAACAAAACACATATCTAGTATTTCCACTTTCATAAAAGTCCAATCTTTCAAAATATAAAATTAATTAACTTGATTGGTAAAAATTGTAAAGAGAAAAAAAATCAACACCAAAATTGCAGACTCACCACTACTCCCTAATAAATGCTATAAAAGTAGATCAAACTGTCATATAGTACATACCCCAAAATAGTAAAAAAAAAGAAGACTCAGCTCATCATGCAAAAAAACAACTCTTCACTTAGATCAATCACTGGAAAAATAATAATGTGACATGAACTCAGTAAATGGTGACATAAACCTATTTTTTTTTTACAAATTTGTTAATCTTTTTCTCCATCTAAAACAAAGATATATCCATATAAGTCTGGTATCACCGTAATTGTACTGACCTAAAGATTCATAATTATAATATATAATTTTTACCACAGAAAGTATTTCACAAAACAAAACACCCAAATCCATGGCAGAATTGCATATTTTCACATTTTCCAGTACAATGAATGTTAAAACAAATTGTGTCATTCAAACTTATTACAACTCTTTCGGCAAAAAAAGCCCTTATAAGCTGAAAAATAAAATAGTTATGGCACTTGGAATGAAAAATATAAGCATAAAAGCAAAAATTGCAAAGGAAGGAAGGATTTAAAGTGAACCTCCTGTTAGGTTCTTGCTGCCTGAACCTGAAGACTGGGAACTATAGCGAGAGGCTGGAGTAGTCCAGTAGGATGCCCATCTGGCTTCTCCCTGCCCTACTCCAGTTGATTGATATGTCTCTTGCATATGGAGAAACCTGTGAATTATCTTGAGCGAGTCTGAGAGAAATTGGTCATTGACCACAGCAGCCTGCTCAGTTCTCTTCCCATGGTCCCAGAAAGTTTTTCACGCTATGTTTTCGCTGAAACACAGCAGCATTTTAGAAAAGACATGCCTGAATAATAATAATAATAATCTTTATGTATATAGCGCCAACATATTCCGCAGCGCTTTACAGTTTAACAGTTTTGAACACAAGTCATAAGTAACAACGTTAACAATACAATAATTAAAGCAACATAAGACGGCCCTGCTCTTGAGAGCTTACAATCTACAATGAGGTGGAGGAAATACAAAGTACAGGAGCTTATTTACAATGATGTATTTACAATGATGGTCCAGTCATCTTCAGGGGGTGGGTGATAGATGGAGATAGATGGAGATATGTGTAAGGGCTACACACGTATCCTTACACATAAAATGACTTTTATTAGGGAATGTGACAGGCGGCTCTGAACAAATATGTTTTGAGGGCGCGCCTAAAAATATGCAAATTGTGAATGGTCCTAATTTGTTGGGGTGCAGCATTCCAGAGGATTGGCGCAGCGCGGGAGAAGTCTTGGAGACAGGAGTGGGAGATACGGATCAGTGCAGAGGTTAGTAGAAAGTCATTTGCAGAGTGCAGCGGTCGGCTAGCCCGATAGACAGAAATAAGGGAGGACATGTAAGGGGGTGCTGCAAAGTGAAGAGCTTTGTGGATGAAAACAAGTACTTTGAATTGGATCCTATAATGAATGGGCAGCCAGTGTAATGACTGGTGAAGAGCGGACACGATTAGCCAGGTAGATGACCCTGGATGCTGCATTAAGGATAGACTGCAGAGGGGAAAGTCAAGTGAGGGGGGAGGCCAATTAATAGAGCGTTACAGTAATCCAGGTGGGAGTGGATCAAGGCGACAGCGAGGGTTTTTGTTGTTTCCATGGTGAGAAAAGAGCGGATTCTAGAGATGTTCTTTAGGTGTAAGCGGCAATAGCGGGCAAGAGATTGTATATGGGGTGTGAGGGAGAGATCAGAGTCAAACATAACACTCAGACAGTGCGCCTGCTGCTGGGGTGTTATTATGGTGCCACCCATGGAGAGGGAAACGTCAGGTTTAGGGAGGTTAGTAGATGGCGGGAGCAGAAGAAGTTCAGTTTTGGAGAGGTTGAGTTTCAGATAGAGAGAAGACATGATATTGGAGACAGCAGACAGACAGTGACTGGTGTTCTGTAGTACAGTGTGAGTAAGGTCAGGGGATGACGTGTATAGTTGTGTGTCATCGGCATAAAGATGGTACTGAAAGCCAAATCTGCTGATGGTTTGTCCAATTGGGGCCTTGTATTGAGAGAGGAGAAGGGGGCCAAGGACTGAGCCCTGAGGTACCTCGACAGTGAGAGGAAGAGGGGACGAAGTGGAGCCAATGAACGATACACTGAAGGAGTTGTTAGAAAGATAGGAAGAGAACCAGGAGAGAGCAGTGTCCTTTATCGCTAGAGCCTAGACAGTAGGAGATGGTGGTCAACAGTGTCGACAGTGTTGAAAGCTGCAGAAAGGTCGAGAAGAAGGAGCAGAGAGTGGTCACCGTTATACTTTGCTGTCAGAAGGTCATTAGTCACTTTGATGAGTGCAGTTTCTGTCGAATGTAGGGGGCGGAAGCCGGACTGTGAAGAGTCAAGGAAGGAGTGAGTGGAGAGGTAACTGGTAAGGCTGGAGTAGACCAAGTGCTCCAAGAGTTGAGAGATGAAGGGGAGATTGAAGACTGGTCTGTAGTTATTTGTGCAGGATGGATCGAGAGAGGGTTTCTTTAGTAATGGAGTAATGATAGAGTGTTTGAAGGAGGAGGGGAAAATGCCAGAAGAGAGGGAGAGATTAAAGATCGTAGTTAGGTGATTTGTGATGACAGGAGAGAGACTGGAGGAGATGTGAGGGAATGGGGTCAGTAGTGCATGTAGTCGGACGAGAAGAAGAGAGGAGCCTGGAGACTTCTTCATCTGTAATGGGATCAAATGTGGAGAGTGAGCCAGGGGAAATGCAGGGAGGGATGGGAGTCACTGCACTTGGTGGCTGGGGGCGGATTTCCTGACGGATATTATCTATTTTCCCTATAAAATGGGAGGCCAAGTCATCAGCACAAATGTCTGAATGCAAACGTGCAGCCGGCATCTGATATGTGCGAACAGCATTAATCTATGGCTACTTTCCCTATTAGCGCTTTCATAATATTACTTTACACTTAGTAACAATACTTTTGTTTTCACTTCTGTATACATGTGTGTTGAGCGAGAAATATATTATAATGCACTAGTACTAGTGTGCCTGAGTCACTGAAGGTGCACAGTGGTAAACAAATGGGGCATAATTATAGTTTACAACCAGCATCTGCCTGTAATCTCCATACTCCATCTCCATTTAATCAATTTCACCCTACCATCAACTTAACACTCAAATACTCCTGTACTGAAATTATCTTTTTGGACACCATCATTAAGCTGCAGAACAATAAAATAGAGACATCCCTGTATCAGAAGCCAATCGACCATCCAACATACCTTAAGTGGGACAGTTTCCATCCAAAACACATAAAAAACTCCATTGTCTACAGCTAAGCCATCAGATACAATCGTATATATTCCAACCCAATGGATAGGGATGAACACCTTGGTCGCCTCAGAAAGATCTTTTTGAATCAGGGCTACCATCCAAGAACAATTGAAAACCAGATTACAAGAGCCACCAGAATATCAAGGAATCACCTGCTACATTACAAAACTAAAGAAGAAAATAACCGGATACCTCTAGTAGTTACCTACAATCCAAATCTGGAGGTGCTAAGGGGAGCTGCATGGAAATTACAACCTTTACTACAAAAAGATGCCCGATTACAATCCATTTTTCCAGACCCCCCACTACTGTGTTTTAGACAGCCCCCAAATCTAAGAAGCATCATTTTCAGAAGCTCCCTGTCCTCTCCAACAGCTGCAGGTACCTTTCCCTGCAATCAGAAAAAATGTAAAACCTGTCCATTTATAATGACCACAGACAAGATAAAGATCCCCAATTCACATCAGGACTACAAGATACCAGGTACTTTCAGCTGCATCACTTCTAATGTGGTGTACCTAATAATTTGTACTAAATGTCCAACTGGGGGTCTGTATGTGGGGGAGACAGGGCAAAAGCTTAGAACAGGAATGAATTCTCACCGCCACACAATAAGAGAAAAAAGAATGGATCTACCTGTGGCAATACATTTTTGTCTCCCAAATCATAGCATTATGGACATGAAATTACTTGTATTGAAAGGTAACTTCAAAACTCAGAGAGACAGAAGAGTCTGGGAATATAAACTGATGACGACCTTTGACACTCTCACTGCAGGAATGAATGTGTCGCATGGATTTATGTCTTTTTACATCAACTAAGGAACTTGCCCCTCAGACTATAAGGGTTCATCACAACAGAGACCCCAATCAGGACAATAAAACATTCCTTATCTAAGAACTGGCCCAACATTTATGGACATAACTGTTTATCACTCATGGTAAATCTGCTTCATGCCACCTGTCTTATCCATGGGTTGTTTTTTTTTCTGTGCTATGTTGTGCATAAATATGTGATTCTTCAGAATTTGCATTAGTCTTTGCCTGATGAAGAGACCTGTGTAGTCTCGAAAGCTTGCAATTTGTTACCATCTTATCAGTTGGCCAATAAAAGGTATCAACCACTGAGGACTCTCAATTCTAAACATTTTTCTATCTACTGGCTAACACGGTACCAAGATATATATCTTTCCTGTAATCTCCATAGACTGATCAGTATTACTGGAGATAAACACCCATTTGTTTCTAACTTTTTAAAGCATTCTGTTTAACAGAAAACTGTCAAGAAACAAGAATATGATTTACAGTGAGCGCAAATGGTACACATCGTCCAAATCACTTTCTATGAAGGAATGATTAGCTGACTACTGCTGTTACACAATGACTTTCCCGAATTATGAATTCCATGAAGTATTTCATGAGAGTCTTTGCCATTTATAAATCAATTCCTAGAGACCATCTGACAAGTCAGTTGCATTAAAAAAAATATAAGCCCTCATGAGAGTTTGTATTCAGCTCACTTGTTCGAGTGTTAAAGAATCCTGGCTTATGTTCAAGTGCAGGGGAGAAATAGTAGTTTGTATTCAATATCAAATATACAAAAACATTTTATTGATTTTTCCTGTCTTGTTTTTATTTTTGACTATAAAATTGTTTAACTATATTTCATAGGTTGATGCAACACCAATTTAAGAAGATTGCTTACAGCAGAAGCAAAAGCAATCCCAATAAAATGACCTACTCATTATAATGGGGTGGGGGGTGTTGTAAACATTTTCTGTGTATGTGCTAAAGGGGAGAAAGGAAAGTTATTCCTATTACCTGGTGGATCTTGTGTTGTCTGTTTCCAGTGCTATGACTGGTTTTATATAGAAGGTGGCTGAGCCAGAACAATGGGGGCAACAAACATTCCTAAGTAATGTCAGAACCTCTGTATGTCGTGACTATTGGGAGCACGCACAATATATATTAAGGTGCCTTGCCATGTAGATGAATAGCATCAGAGGCATCTCTCACAGCCATCCATGAAGAAGCACATACAATAAAAAATATTTTATATACATGAGTGTCCAATGATGACAAATGGCCACTGAAGGAGGCTACATCATAGCCTTTCTATTCTATATACATACAGTATATACTGTATTCATGTCTGGATAGACCTTAGGCTACGTTCACATAATGAACTTTTCCCTATAGTTTCACATTAGTGATGAGCGAATATACTCGTTGCTCGAGATTTCTCGATCATGCTCGTGTGTCCTTCGAGTATTTTTTAGTGCTTGGAGATTTCGTTTTCATCACCGCAGCTGAATGATTTACATCTGTTAGCCAGCATAAGTACATGTGGGGTTGCCTGGTTGCTAGGGAATCCCCACATGTAATCAAGCTGGTTAAGAGATATAAATCATTCAGCTGCGACGATGAAAACTAAATCTCTGAGCACTAAAAAATACTCGGAGGACTCCCGAGCATGGTCGAGAAATCTCGAGCAACGAGTATATTCGCTCATCACTAGTTAACATTAGATGTGGAAAATCTGCAGGTAAAAACGCACATGCATTTTTAGGGCATTTCTGCAGCGGAAACGCATCAGAACACTTGTAATCAGCACCTACGTAGGTCAATATAGTTCAATGAAATCAAAATACCAGAAAGATTAAAAAAAAGCCATCTTCATTTAAATGAATGACACACAAGAGACAATAACTGCTTTGTCAAAAACAAAATAAAAGTGCATGTTACAAAAACGCAATGATAAAAGGCAGGTAACCTCATTTAAATAGGTGCAGTAATGGTGCAGAAATTCTGCAACATAAAAAACACACCAAAAGCTCAGGATATGAGGCAGACGTTGAACAACATGATCATCGAGTATCTAAGTGACCATACCTGCATCCTTCCTGACGCTTCGGTTCCATTTAATTACTGGGTATCCAAGCTGCACAGTGGGCCAGACCTCTCCTTATATGCCTTGGAGGTGCTGGCCTGCCCTGCTGCTAGTGTGGTGTCAGAGCGTGTTTTCAGTGCTGTTGGGGTGATCATTACAGATACACGCACACGGCTGACTACAGAGAATGCAGACAAGGAAATTTTACAAGGACTGGATTTCGCCACAGTTTTTAAGCCCTCCAGATGACATCATCCCAAACTAAAGTCACCCAAAACGTTATTTTATGCTACTGGTGATCACGTCCATTACTTCCCATACAAACCCCTTTCCTCCTTCTAATTACATGTGTATCCTACTCCTGCTTCTTCCACATGTACCTCCATAGAGTTTGCCAAAAAACACATGAAGGACTCCCAGACTATGTGAAATAAGATTCTATGGTCTGATGAGACGAAGATAGACGTTTTGGTGATAATTCTAAGTGGTATGTGTGGAGAAAACCAGGCACTCCTCATCACCTGCCCAATACAATCTCAACAGTGAAACATGGTGATGGCAGCATCATGCTATGGGGGTGTTTTTCAACTACAGAGACATAATGACTGTTTGTCATTGAAGGAAACATGAATGTGGCCAAGTACAGAGATATCCTGGATGAAAACCTCTTCCAGAGTGCTCTGGACCTCAGACTTGGCCAAAGGTTCACCTTCCAACAAGACAATGACACTAAGCATGCAGCTAAAATAACAAAGGAGTGGCATCAGAACAACTCTGTGAGCATTCTTGACTGGCCCAGCAAGAGCCCTGACCAAAACCCAATGTCATGGTCAGCTGCAGCCGCCGATGCGGCCCAGCCCATGGACGCCCCCAAAGCCAACCGACCTCAGAAGGCGTGGGGCGCTCGTCCCCCAGGGACACAATACGGACCCTTTATACTGAAGAGGGGGACCCGGGCCTACCCGTACTAGGAGAGGGCAGAGACTAGCGTTATGTGGCAGTGGAGCATGTGGACAAGGAAAGAGACACGTAGGACTTGATTAAACTGCACAACTTCATGTATAGAGAAAGTGTAATAATTATAGGGGATAACTCAGGAGACTCTTTGCGTGGAACAAGACAACTACAGGACACAGTTTTATAAGTGGTAAAGTCTATATTATCACACGGTGATTCAAACAGGTGCAGAGAGAAACTCAAGTCCCCAACACTTGGTGCAAATAATAAACGCAGCTTAGCAGTCTATAGGAAACTTCAGAGGAAAATGCAATCAAGCAGAAAGTCTATGAAGCACAGTTAGTCTTGAGAATCCTTGACACGAATAAATCCTTGTCTTAGTCCAGGCACAGATAGATATGCTTATTAGGCAGTTCAAATCATATCTTAGCTCAACCAGGGAGGCCTGGTTAATAGCCTCAGGTTATTGCAAAGCAGAAACAGCTTACATGTCCAGCAAATGCAGATGGAAGTAAACACGAACAGCAGATGAAGGAGGATTACTGGAAACTTTTGTATGCAGCAGGAACTCAGAGCAGAGTAGCAGGATCACCACACAGGTTCACAGGAGCAGGTGTATAGCCAGGGAGTAATCAGAGGTCAGGAGCTGGATGCAAGGCAGAATACTCTAGCACAGACTGAAGGCTGGGGTGGAGTTTTATAGCAGGAAGACGCAGTGCACATGAGACCAAAGACGCCATTTTGGAAGAGGGCAGTAATGCACAACAGGTAAAAAATGTTCAGAGTCCTGACAGAAAGTAAAGTTTACTAAAGTAAAGTCACACAGTACATAAGAAAAACATAATGATGTCAGGCTCCCGATTCCACACCTCCCAGGAGGGTACCACCCAATGGACCCCAAGGCACCAACGGCTCACTGAGGCACACATAGGCAGGACATCAGGGTACATGAGGTCATCAGGACACAGGCAAGACATCAGGACACAGACAGGACATCAGGACATCAGGGTACATGAGGTCATCAGGACATCAGGGTACAGACAGGACCTCAGGACATCTGGACCCAGGGTCACTGGCAGACATCAGACAGGAGTCGTTTGGTTCTGGACATCCGACACGACCTACAGGTACCACCACAGTCATCAGGCTCCAAGCTCCAGACAGCGGTCATCAGGTTCCAGACTGCGGTCGTCAGGCTCCGGGCATTGGACCTAGGAAGGAACTCAAGTGGGATTGTGCTAGATCTGCAGGATTGCAGGGCCTGCCAGGAGCTAGCACTGCATGGTATCCAGAGCACAGAGTTGATGTTCAGCAGAAACATCGGTAACAAGAGAATTAAAGTCACTGGGTGCGAGGCTCCAGATGCAGAGGGATTCCAGGAACATAATCACAGCAGACACAGTTCAGACAGGTTCAGGTACAGGATCAAGGATACGGGCCTGGATATACTGCCTCCAGGACAGGCGCCAGAACAGGACAAAACAGGAATCAAGGCAAGGACTTTGATACCAAAACATAGACAGTAGAGGTGCAGGAACAGAAACACACACAGAGCAAAGTTTAGGAGCTTTGTGAGTAGCTCAGGCCCCGCCAATAGGGCAGGGGAACTTTATATAGGTGCTGCCCCAGCAATTGGCTGAGGACAGCATTTCAAGTACACACCCTAGCCCTGATAAAAGCAGGGGAAGTATCGCCGCGCACGCCCTAAGCACAAACAGAAATCATTACAGCACAATCAGTGCAGGAACTGAGGCTCAGGGCACCAGGCTGTGACTGCACGTACTGACACACATGGAAAGTCATGCACCAGCTGCAAATGACCTCGCAACCCTTGGACAGCTTCCACAGCGGCAACCCGGGACCGCACATGCGGATGGTCATGCAGCAGGGCAAAGACCTAACCAACCATGTACAGCTGCGCAGCAGAGCAGGGAACTGAGAAGGCTCCATACAGGTAACAGCCAACAGTATCCCTGCTCAAATTAGGGGGAAAGGAGAAAAGGGTTAAAGCAAAGACATGCATTGTCACGCCGAAAACCAGATACAGACAGAACGGCGAGACACCCAATTGAGCATCTCTGGAGAGACCTGAAAATGGCTTTCCACCAACTTTCACCATCCATCCTGACGGAACTGGCGAGGATCTGCAAGGAAGAATGGCAGAGGATCCCCAAATCCAGATGTGAAAAACTTATTGCATCATTCTCATGGCTGTGCTAGCTCAAAAGGGTGCTTCTACTTATACTGACCAAAGGGTCTGAATATGTATGGCCATGTGATATTTCAGTTTTTCTTTTTTAATTAATTTGCAAAAATTACTACATTTCTCTTTTTTCAGTCAAGATTGGGTGCAGAGTGTACAATAATGAGAAAAAATGAACTTTTTTGAATTAACAAAATGGTTACAATGAAACAAAGAGTGAATAATTTAAAGGGGTTTCAATACTTTCTGTATGTGTAAATAATAATATTGTATATCAAAATATATGCTCCAAATAAATGGCACAAAATGACTAAAAACTGGTTGCAAAATAGTAATAAATTTACCACCATGAAAATATTATTTAGTGCTTTCCCAGCAAACAGTCACATAAACCATAAAAGTACACAACATATAACAAAACAGTTAGGAAGTATAATAAAAGGAAACCTTGTTGTATGCGAACATGTTAAATATTTGCTAGAGATATTTCTGCATCAAAAACATGTCACCTCACAAGAAATGTACAGCAAAAAATAAAAGTTAAAAATGTTTTTTCATGTGTTTTTTCCCAGTCAGAAAATGGGGAAAAAATGCTGCAAAAACACTGAAAGATTACACATGCTGCAGATTAGAAGCTGCGAGCAAATATAAGCAGTGTCTGCATGAGATTTGAAGCTACATTTTTTTGTGGTAAACAAAAGTGTAAAAACACTGCAAAAAAACAAGAAGTGTGCCCACACCCTTACTTCCTTTTATCTTTTTACCTCTTTTTGTCTTTTTACAACTTTATTAATTCGAAATATTCCAAATACATTAAATTGTAATTACCGTATATACTCGAGTATAAGCCGACCCGAATATAAGCCGACCCCCCTAATTTTGCCACAAAAAACTGGGAAAACTTATTGACTCGAGTATAAGCCTAGGGTGGAAAAGGCAGCAGCTACCGGTGAATTTCAAAATTAAAAATAGATGCTCCATACCGTTCATTATGGCCCCATAGATGCTCGACATAAAGCTGTGCCACATATAATGCTCTGCACCGTTCATTATGACCCCATAGATGCTCGACATAAAGCTGTGCCACATATAATGCTCTGCACCGTTCATTATGGCCCCATAGATGCTCCACATAAAGCTGTGCCATATATAATGCTCTGCACAGTTCATTATGGCCCCATAGATGCTCCATAGAAAGCTGTGCCATATAGAATGCTCTGCACCTTTGATTATGGCCCCATAGATAGCTGTGCCATATACAATGCTCTGCACCTTTGATTATGGCCCTATAGAAAGCTGTGCCATATAGAATGCTCTGCACCTTTGATTATGGCCCCATAGATAGCTGTGCCATATACAATGCTCTGCACCTTTGATTATGGCCCCATAGATAGCTGTGCTATATATTACCTCTGCACCTTTGATTATGGCCCCATAAATAGCTGTGCCATATATAATGCTCTGCACCTTTGATTATGGCCCCATAGATAGCTGTGCCATATATAATGCTCTGCACCTTTGATTATGGCCCCATAGATAGCTGTGCCATATATAATGCTCTGCACTTTTGATTATGGCCCCATAGATAGCTGTGCCATATATAATGCTCTGCACCTTTGATTATGGCCCCATAGATAGCTGTGCCATATATAATGCTCTGCACCTTTGATTATGGCCCCATAGATAGCTGTGCCATATACAATGCTCTGCACCTTTGACCTTTGATTATGGCCCCATAGATGCTCCACATAAAGCTGTGCCTTATATATAGTGCTCTGCACCGTTGCCCCATAGATGCTCCACATAAAGCTGTGCCTTATATATAGTGCTCTGCACCGTTGCCCCATAGATGCTCCACATAAAGCTGTGCCTTATATATAGTGCTCTGCACCGTTGCCCCATAGATACTCCACATAAATCTGTGCCATTGCTGCTGCTGCAATAAAAAACCAAAACACATACTCACCTCTCTTGCTTGCAGCTCCTCAGCGTCCCGTCCCGGTGTCTCTCCGCACTGACTGATCAGGCAGAGGGCGGCGCGCACACTATATGCGTCATCGCGCCCTCTGACCTGCACAGTCAGAACAAGAGGACGCGAAAAGACAGAGCGGCGCCCGGCGTGTGGAACGCAGACAGGTGAATATGTAATACTTACCTGCTCCCGGCGTCCCGCTCCTTCCCCCGGACAGCTGGTCTTCAGTGCCGCAGCCTCTTCCTCTGTCAGCGGTCAGGGTCACTGGCACCGCTGATTAGAGAAATGAATTATGCGGCTCCGCCCCTATGGGAGGTGGAGCAGCCTATTCATTTCTCTAATGAGCGGTCCCACGTGACCGCTGAACAGGGGAAGAGCTGCGGCACCGAAGACCGTGGGACGGGCAGGGGGAGCGCCAGGAGCCCCGGAAGCAGGTAAGTATGCCTCAGCGCCCTCTCCCCCTCACCCGCCGACCGTGACTCGAGTATAAGCCGAGGGGGCACTTTCAGCCCAAAAATTTGGGCTGAAAATCTCGGCTTATACTCGAGTATATACGGTAGATTGTTAGGACAATTTTGATGTCAGAATTGTTGCCAAACATGATGTCTTGGCCAGGGCTGGAATGGCCACCTGGCAATTCTGGCAAATGCCAGAAGGGCCTGTCTGGTCATGGGCCGCCTTGTCTGCTACGTTGTTAACAGAATCGGTGTTCTGAAGACCCCCATACTGTTGAGAGTTGTGATGAAGCACAAAGTTGCTGACTCCATCACTTACCCCAGCAGGCCACGGGTATCATTAGAAATATTGGTCTTGTAGTAAATCTTGCTTTCCTCCATCCAGGGTAATATTAGTAATATATCCAACGGTGCTTGGTGACAGTGACAGTATGGGCCTGTGTAATTTCAAATGCCAGTGCCGAATATCAGTTCCAGTCCGTACTTGGTCTTGGCTCTATGTCACTTTGACATGACATTTTCCATTTGTGTGAACAAAAACTGTTAGAGAACAGCCATTATAATGGCTAAATAATATGATTATAGTTGTGATTTCTGTCCTGCTATTCACAAATGTGAATGATGGCTAATCACATTCTTGTCACCAACACCCCTCCCCTCTCATTCCTGCCAATTCTTCTTTTCTTCTATACATTTGCCAAGGTCATTCATCAGGATCGTTTTTAATACTTCTCCATCATTCCTAAATTCTTGGGAAGGCATTTTGTTATAGACAGCATATTGGACCCTCAAGGTTATAAAAATATTTTTTTTCCTTCTAAACTGAGAAAGAAAGCTAAAGGGAGACCGTACTTTCATCATTGATTTTCCTCTTAAGTTAAGTATTGATAAATGGTGACGAAGCTGTATTTCTGTACAAGGTGTTGTCCAGGCTGGGCACACAATTCTGAAATGTTTTTGTTTATTTTTTTTTTATATTTAAAAAAAATTTTTTTTTCACTTTTATAGATATCCCCCTTAGGATACTTGAAGATGCGATCGTCCGATCGCTTGTGCTATATACAGTCATTGCTATATACTGCAAAAATCAAAATCTCCTTCAAAGCCCAGTCACAGGCAGGTTTCACAGGAGCTGCGGAATGACAGGGATAGAGGTCAACAGCTGACCCCTGGCTGTCATGACAATACATGGTCGACCCACGAGCACATCATGGGTGCGCAAATGGAAGGAGAGAATGATATTCACTCATGCCAACTAGTGTTACATGCCGATGTCAGATATTGACAGTGGCATCTAACAGGCTAACAAACATGAGCAAATCACAGCTCCACCTGCAATTCTTAGTGGCAGGTCCTATCTGTAGTACACAACCATCTCTAGCAGGGTATGGGGTGGGATGGCTGCATGAACCCGCTCCATACACCCGCTCCCAACTTGTGCCACACATGTATGGTGGATGGCGTGAAGCGGTTAAAAATAATCCTGATTAAATAACCTTGGCAAATTGAATAGAAAAAAAGAAGAAAACATTTATCTTGAAAAGTTGAAGTAGATAATATAATTCATTGATTTATTTTGGCGGTAGTGTCACGATTCCAATGTCTACAATCACATACAGGTCCTTCTCAAAAAATTAGCATATAGTGTAAAATTTCATTATTTACCATAATGTAATGATTACAATTAAACTTTCATATATTATAGATTCATTATCCACCAACTGAAATTTGTCAGGTCTTTTATTGTTTTAATACTGATGATTTTGGCATACAACTCCTGATAACCCAAAAAACCTGTCTCAATAAATTAGCATATTTCACCCGTCCAATCAAATAAAAGTGTTTTTTAATAACAAACCAAAAAACCATCAAATAATAATGTTCAGTTATGCACTCAATACTTGGTCGGGAATCCTTTGGCAGAAATGACTGCTTCAATGCGGCGTGGCATGGAGGCAATCAGCCTGTGACACTGCTGAGATGTTATGGAGGCCCAGGATGCTTCAATAGCGGCCTTAAGCTCATCCAGAGTGTTGGGTCTTGCGTCTCTCAACTTTCTCTTCACAATATCCCACAGATTCTCTATGGGGTTCAGGTCAGGAGAGTTGGCAGGCCAATTGAGCACAGTAATACCATGGTCAGTAAACCATTTACCAGTGGTTTTGGCACTGTGAGCAGGTGCCAGGTCGTGCTGAAAAATGAAATCTTCATCTCCATAAAGCATTTCAGCATTTCCCCAGGTCAAGCCACTTTTGAACCATAAACAGCGGCAGAAGCGCCTGACCTGGGCTACAGAGAAGCAGCACTGGACTGTTGCTAAGTGGTCCCAAGTACTTTTTTCTGATGAAAGCAAATTTTGCATGTCATTCGGAAATCAAGGTGCCAGAGTCTGGAGGAAGACTGGGGAGAAGGAAATGCCAAAATGCCTGAAGTCCAGTGTCAAGTACCCACAGTCAGTGATGGTGTGGGGTGCCATGTCAGCTGCTGGTGTTGGTCCACTGTGTTTCATCAAGGGCAGGGTCAATGCAGCTAGCTATCAGGAGATTTTGGAGCACTTCATGCTTCCCTCGGCTGAAATGCTTTATGGAGATGAAGATTTCATTTTTCAGCACGACCTGGCACCTGCTCACAGTGCCAAAACCACTGGTAAATGGTTTACTGACCATGGTATTACTGTGCTCAATTGGCCTGCCAACTCTCCTGACCTGAACCCCATAGAGAATCTGTGGGATATTGTGAAGAGAAAGTTGAGAGACGCAAGACCCAACACTCTGGATGAGCTTAAGGCCGCTATTGAAGCATCCTGGGCCTCCATAACATCTCAGCAGTGTCACAGGCTGATTGCCTCCATGCCACGCCGCATTGAAGCAGTCATTTCTGCCAAAGGATTCCCGACCAAGTATTGAGTGCATAACTGAACATTATTATTTGATGGTTTTTTGGTTTGTTATTAAAAAACACTTTTATTTGATTGGACGGGTGAAATATGCTAATTTATTGAGACAGGTTTTTTGGGTTATCAGGAGTTGTATGCCAAAATCATCAGTATTAAAACAATAAAAGACCTGACAAATTTCAGTTGGTGGATAATGAATCTATAATATATGAAAGTTTAATTGTAATCATTACATTATGGTAAATAATGAAATTTTACACTATATGCTAATTTTTTGAGAAGGACCTGTACAGTAACTGTAGACTTTTGTCCCAAGCCTGGACAAACCCGTTTATGTGCAACATTTTACCTCATTACTTTAGGCTTTTCTCAAGACTTTCATGGAGGTAAGTGCTGTAGTGCAGAGTACTACCCAGAGGGTTGTTGTTTTTCCTTATTCACTGCAGGATATTGACAACCTCTAATTTTGTAAATGTAAACAGTCAGAAATTACACAAGCAAAACTCAAACCACAGATTTTTTTAAGCCTTTCCTTTTCCAGAAATAAAGATTTTTGAAAAAAGTATTGAGCCTTAAAAAGTCAGCACATTATCTTCCTCTGATAAATACATGTTCGGTTGAGACACAAATCAACTCTTTTATGTAGGAAGCATCAGTGATCATTTCAAAGGTTTTTTTTTTCTTTTGCGCAGGTAGTAGAGGTAGAACAGTGGGATAGCAGCAGTTCATTCAGCTCTGAAATCAAGTGATTTTCTCTGTGTTCAAAAGTGTGGTTTGTTTTTACCATCATCCAACTCTCTTTCATAAAAACAAAGACTTGTCAACTGACTATTTAGGCAAAACATCTGTATTCCTTATTATCTAAGTCTGTAATTCTGTATGTTCTTATATATAATGTAAGACTGTTAGCTTAATAAGCAGGATGAAAAGTAGCTAAACAATTTTCAAATCATTGGATTATGAACAACTCATCTCGTTCACAAAATTGCAAAAATGATGCAAAGTATGAAGGTTTTCAAAAATAGAAGTGCTAATTTTGTTCTTTTATCATTAAACAAAATGCAAAGTGAATAAGCAACAAAAAAAAAAAAATCAAATCAATATCTGGAGTGACCACACTTTGCATTCTAGACAGCATCAAACTATCAAATCTTCTAAATAAACTTGTACACAAATTTAGAAGGAACTCAGCAGGCATCTGATTGGCTATAAAATCATACTGCAGTAGGAAGATGACCCCAAAAGCATTAAAATGTTATTAAAGAGGCACTTACATTGTTTCTATCCTCTTAATATCTTAATATAATGCAAATATCATATTGTATAACACTGTGTTCTTGCAATTGCTTTTTTTCCTTTCTACCCAGCTAATTCTTCTCTTCTCGCTGCACTATGGTGAAACGGGAAGTCTCTTTTCCCTGCAGTTTCTTATGTGATAGAAATATATATATCATGTAGATCTCACTTGCATGTATACTCCTCTATAATCATATATACTCATATGCTCACAGCTAATATATACATTATAATCAATGGTTTAAAATGGCTGACATGAACTGATATAGGCCAGACAGATTGTATGGGGTTTTCCATCCCAAAAGCGGAACAACACCAGATGTATTAAGTGCTGATCAAATGTCTCAACTTTGTCCTAGATACAGAGCTACATTCTAGTTGCTAAATCAGCAGACATATGAGCGTTAATCACAATATCCCATATATGTTTAGATAACCAATGACAGAGGAGTTAGACAATATGGTAATTAACTAACCACCCCTAACAACCCCTAACCACTCCTTTCTATATGCTATCATAAAAACTATGTATGTACAATAAAGTATCAGTATTGATGGAATGTTATTGACACAATAATGTTGTGCAGTCTCATTCTTCCTTGAGTGCTCAAAATACTCAGTCTTATTGGGAGCGGCCACAGCACACACAGGGATACATTTATCCAACCCAAAATTTCCATATCAAATGGCCCCCAACAGCGAGGCAAAGGGACGAAACGCACACGGGGACCCACTGCTGACCGGAGAGACGGAGGTGTTGGCCATAGCCTTGGTTCACGGGACGGAGACTGCGCAGCTCCATAAGTAAGGTAAGAAAATGTTATCATCTTACCTGAAAGTCCCCTGTGCCCAGTCCGGGTCTATGCCTCTTGCCGGTCAGGTGTGGTCACCAATTCCCAGGTAGTGTAAAAAGTCCGAAGCCTGAATCCAAACCCTGGGAGGTGTCTGCTGTGTGCCATGTATGTGTTCTGTGTTTGTGTAAAATCCGGGAGAAGGAAGGAACAGTGACTGTTTGTGGTGGCTGGGTAACAGACAGCAGGAGGTCAAATCGCTGAATAAGCTATCACAGATTCCCGTGCAATAGGAGAGACAGGAGGTCTCGGGACAGGCAGTTCCATGATCCAGGCTCGGATGGTGATAGCTTTGAGGGCTGCCACAGATTCCCGTAGCCGGCGTCCAGTCAGGATGACCGGAGCGGAGGGTGGTAGAACCCGGCATATGCGTGCCCAGTGCGATTGATAGTTGTCTGTTCCCAGAACGGCCTGCACGTGTCACAGAATAAAAAAGGGCATCTCCCGGATTGTCTATCTGTATCTGTCTGTTTGGTTCGATTCATGTATTGCTGCTTTAAGAGACACAATTATAAAAGAAAGTTTTTTGTTTTTTGTTTTTTTTTCTCTTTCCTTTTGTACTTCCTCTTTTCCAGCTGCTGTGGCAGGGATATATGCATTGTAAATCACACTGTCACATCTGTTTTTTTTCTCACTGTTTTCAGCTGCAATGCAGGCTATGTGTAGCTTTTTGTGAGGAAGTGAAACAAATTGTATCTATCATTTTTGATGCGACATACGTGTTTTCAGATACGTGACTTTAGTGACATTGGATACAATAGCATAAGGAAAGGGGAAGTGTGTGTCTCTAACTGCGTTGAGCGCAGAGAGAGGGGAGAAGGAAAATATATATATAGTTTTGTGTTTTTTTTACTCTTTTGAAAGTCTTTATTCTGTTTTTCATATATATATATATATATATATATATATAAAAGTTTTTTTAAGTTTTTTTAAGTTTTCCAAAGTTTTTCTCCTTTTGTATCAAAATTTTGAGTTTTTGTTAGTGTACTAAATGTGGCGCCCCTAGGGGTATTTGCCACAAAAATAGTTATTGACACCAAATACAAATACTAAAATAGCAAGACTGCACTACCATCTCCGGCCAGAAGGGGGAGCTCCAGAGACTCCCCTTGATCTATTCTGGTCTGAGAAAAGGACTGGCAGTTGGGCTAAGGAGCTAGGAGTGAAAGGTCATACAACTGATTTTCTAACAAACCTATGACGGTTGATAAGTCAGGACCACCGACCTGAAGAGAAGGAGAATAGAGAGAAAGGACATTGTGAGAACCGGGTAGCATTAATTATTACCCAGAATAGGCGCAGAGACGAATACTGGATCCGCGGCTATATTCATTATATATAATACAGCAACCGGAAAGACGTGAGGTGATATCAGCCTCACTAGAGTCAGGCACAGCAACAGACACAGAGTTCAGCGGTATTCCCAGAGGGGATAAACTGACAAAAAGGACTCGGGTTGCCCGTCGAACCAGGACCCGGGAGGGACAGATTGAGTCAGCAGCCAGTTCACATACAGCAGCAGGGCCACATGGGAACTGCGCATAATAAGAGATAGAAATCTTGACAAGGTCAGAGTAATTCAGAGTGCTCATACAGACTCCGGTGACAGTACTGATTGCAAATCCCTTCATGTTGAAGTAAACTGGTTAAACGTTTCAGCGCCTGAGTCTTTCATTTGGACAATAATCATCTACTCAAGATCGGGATCATCACTACTGGGAGGATCTGCTGCTGATCAAGTAAGTGCCTGTTCCTTCACGATATCCCTTACACTGTGCATTGCCTGAGACCACAGCAGTGGGTCAAGCCATTCGTGACATCCCCCTCAAGAGACAGACTTCATTGGTCTAGTGCTGGGTACCTCGGTCTCCTGGGTATCACATAAGTTTTCGCCGGTTTTATCGCTTTGGGGTTTTTCGGAGTTTTTATATACTCATTTTTAGAAGTTTTTGGTGTTGTTTTCTTTTTTTTTTCCTTTTTGTGTGTTTTTCATTTTTTGCTTTTGCCATGGGGAATAAGGTAGCCAAGCAACAGGAAGTGATTTTTGTGGGTATGAGACGGGAGAATCTGCGCAGTCTGCTTTTAGCAGAATCCATGATATAGGTAGTTATTTTTTTGCACAGTATGTGGTGCGCCCCGTCTCTCCCTACAGGGAGAAGGCATAATTGCTCCTCTCTATTATTCTTGTTGTTCTCCTCTATCCTCCTTTTTCTCTGTCACTCTTTCCTCATTCTTCTCTCCCGCTCTCCTCTTTCTCCACACTTTTCTCTCTCTCCACTTCTCTCTTCTCCTCCTTATCTCTCTCCTCCACACCTTCCATCTTCTCCTCCCTCTTTGCCTCACTCTCTCTCTCTCCTCCTTCTCCACTCCCCCACCACACCTATCTCCTCCTTCTTTTCCTTCTCCACACCCATCCCTCCTCCTCTCTCCACCTCCTTCTGCACACCCTGATTCTCCCCGTTTCTCTTTACCACACCTTTCTTTCTCTCTCTCTATCTCCTCATTCTCTTTCTCCACACCTCTTTCCTCCTTCTTCAATCAACCCCTCCTCCTTCTTCTTCCTCTTTCTTCCTCTTCGTTGCCAGCTGGGCCAACGCCCAATTCAAACAATATGGTGCTTACAGCACAAGGTTCCCCTTTCTATGTTCCTGGCACAATCCAGCCATTGCCAGTTGTGATATCGGGGAAAGAAGGTGAAAATCCCACTACACACAATGCAGTAGGCAACCCCCAGACATATCAGGCAGCAGACAGCTCAGCCTTGGGTGCAGAGGGGGGAGGAATGATATCACCATGTATTGATAATGTACAACTTCAGCGCCAGTCAGAGCTGCCTACATTCACACCAACATAGAACTATAAGCCTAATCCATCACAGCTTTAGCAAGGGGGGAGACATCCTCACATAAAAAAGCAACTTCTAAGTCCAAAATCAGCCAGTGTATGACCCCAGTACAAGCTATCACAACTATTCCTCTGATGAAGATGAAGAGGGAACATCATACATGCTGTCCAGTATTAGGAAAAGAAACCCACAGGCACCAAGAATGCAGGGGCAGATACAGGCACCACCATTACACTATGTGCACTGCACTTCAAGTCAGATGACAATCTTCCAGACCCAGGGATGCATCCCATGCCATTTTACTGAAGAATGTAGCAGAACCAGTGAACATATGCAGCCACCTGGAATGATCTCTGGGCCATAAATGGAAATAGAAGCAGGTGATGCACTCTGGCCAATCATGAAGGAACAATTCAAATTTCCAGCAGAATTAGATGTACACGCTTGGGAGTCAGGGCCACAGCTAATTGAACAACTCAGAGAGTGGGCCAAAGGCAGGCTGGCCGGACAGGCCCTCAGCTTACATGACATGAGTCAGGAGAGGACAGAGTCTGTGAAGAAGTTTCATGGCAGAGTAATGCAGGTCTTCCAGGACCTTGGCTTCACCATTCATGACCAGATACACAGGCAAATGTTGGCACAGGCCTTTGTGCATGGACTGAGACAGCCAATTAGGAAACCACTGATAGTGGCTAGGCCTGAGAACAGGTCAATAGCAGTGGACTGACACAGCAAAATGATTTATGTGCGCCTAGGAGACTGTTTATTGCCGATTGTCACCAAAACTGCCGCCATTATAGCACCACAAAGAGCGCGAAGAAGGAAACGGGTGCCGTGCTGCTGAGAACGCCAGAAGGGGAGCCAGAGGTGAAGATGCTGCAAAGTGCCGAGCGACACACCGGAAGAACCGTTGCAGACTCCAGATAGGAGACACTGACCTCAGTAAGGTTAGCAAAGGGGAGAAGCTATGTCAGACCAGGGGGAAGAAGTGATGGCAGATGCAGCCGCAGCCCCTGTAATGCCCCAAGACCTTGGGTTGGATGCAGCCGCCGGTCTCATGGCACCCCCGGGCCTCACCACGAATGCACCTGCAGGCCCCATCTTACCACCGCAGCTTCAATCAGCAGGCCGGACCCCGCTGCCGCTACAGTACCCATCATGCCGTTGTCCACAGTAGCCAAAGGGATTGAGTCCCAACCAGGAGTGCAGAAGACAGCCCCTCTCATGGTGACCACTGACCTGGAAGCGCAACCACCCTACAAGGACAGAAGAAGTGTCAAATGTTACATCTGTGGCAAGTTTGGCCATTACCAGAACCAGTGCAAAGCACCCACGCCCCCGAAGAGACTGGAGCCATGCAATCCAAGAGTTGGTCCAGAGAAACAGGTCAAGGAAGAAGTGCAGAAAGCAGTGAAGTACCCCGTCCATAGGACAGAGGCAAGCAAGCCAGGTCCGCAAGAAACTATGCTCCTGACGTGTAAAACTTCATCTGCAGGACCAATACCTCAAATTACCCTTAAAGTGGATGGCGTTGTCAGATCCAATGTGATGCAGCCAGAAGTGTGATGACACCTGTGGAACTCGCTGATCCCACCTGCCTATCAGAATCCTCTGTGTCTCGCATGGGCATTGATGGTCAAGTCAGACATTCTCAGCTTACAAAGTCACTGAGCGTGTGCACTCAGCCAGGACACTCTATCCTGTCCCAGTTTGTTGTGTCCAGGACCTTCCACTCAACCTGCTGAGAGCGAACCTACTGCAGAAGCTGAAGGCAACCACAGTGTTCCAGGAAGATGGGACAGTGACACTTTCTTCATCCCTGACCCAAGAAGAGTCATGCTGGAGGCCCTACAAGAACATTAAGCAACCGATGAGGCCTACTCAAGGAGGTACTGGATGTAGTACCAGAAAGTCTATGGTCTAAGGGACCCCAGGACGTGAGAAAACCTCAAGTTGCCCCAGTACGGGTGTCACTCAAGCCAGATACCCCGTACCCTCGTAAGGCCCAGGCCAGGCCTAGAGTGAAGCTGCCTCTGACCAACTGAAGGTCTACCTGGAAATAGGAATCATTGTTCCTTGCACATCGCCTTGCAATCCTCTGCTTTCCCCATCAAGAAAAAGACTGTAAAAGGAGAGCCAGCCAAGTCAGAATGGTACATGACCTGAGAGCTGTGAACGACGCCATGGTGTTTGAAACTGCAATTATGCCGAATCCGCACACTCTGCTCTCAAATCTTTCTGCCACAGCAAAAGTGTTCACAGTGACCGACCTGGCTAATGTTTTCTTCAGTGTTCCCCTTCACCCGGATGACCAGTTCCTGTTTGCCTTAACGCACCAGGGGGGACACCAGACATGGACAGTGATGCCACAGTGGGCCCAGAACAGCCCTTCACAGTTCACCAAAGCAATGCCCACAGCCCTCACCAACTGGGTCGCAGAACATGCAGAAGTAACCCTGCTACAATACGTGGAAAATCTACTCCTTCGTGCAATTGACTTTGACACGTGTAAAGCCCATTCCTTGTATCTCCTACTCTACCTGGCGGAGCAGCACTGCAAGATCTCAAAGAACAAAGTCCAGTGGTGTCTGAAGCAAGTTACGTTCCAGAGACACTGTATTGCTCACCAGGCGAAACACCTGACAGATGACCGGAAGACCACAGTGGAGAAGATGGTTCCTCCAACAACTCCAAAGGTGCTACAGGCCTTCCTTGGTCTAGTTTCGTATTGCAGAGCCTGGATCCCTGATGCCTCAGTCCTAATGCAGCCTCTGTGTGAATACGTCAGCGTGACCCCGTTCCTCCTGACAAGATGCAGCCTTCAGCTCGTTCAAGAAGTTAAAAGGCTCTGTAGTCTCAGCGCCAGCACTAGGCCTATCTGACTACGAGAAGCCATTCCGTCTCTACTTGATGAGAAAAGAAGGCCTTGCTACTGGAGTCCTGACGCAGCTTCAGGGGGGAAAGCAGAGACTTTTGGACTACTTTTCAGCTCGCCTGGATCCAGTTGCAAGTGGAGCCTCTTCCTCCCAGGACAGGACTACTGACATCAGTGGAAAAACCATTGGAAATCCTGGCTCTGCATGACATCTCAGCAATCCTCAACCAAACCCAGCTAAAACATCTCTCCACCGCCAGGCATCTTCGCCTCCAGTGCTCTCTACTCCTGCCCGACAATGTCACAATCTCCAGATGCACAGTCCTCAACCCGTCCACTCTACTCTCACTCCCAAGGGGGAAAACAGATATGGACCCTCAGATAAAAAGTCTGATCAAAATCTGCATGATACCTTGTGCAGGGATCTGAATTTGCTCCGGACGGATGACCATGATTGCTTCAGCATCATGCAACAGGAAACAGCAGGACTACCCAAGGTGGCAGAAGAGCCACTGACCAACCCAGAGTTGTTCCTCTATGTGGATGGCTCCAGATTTGCAGATGATGAAGGAAGATTCCACACGGGATGTGCAGTGACCAGCAATCAAGAGATCCTGTGGTCCAGAAGTCTGCTGCCCAGTCTGTCAGCCCAGGAAGCAGAACTGATAGTGCTGATGAAGGCCTACCAGATGGCAGAAGACAAGACTGAGAAAATGTATACTGATTTGAGGTACTCACATGGCATAGCACACGACTTTGGACCCATCTGGGCTGCAAGTGACTTCATCACAGCAAGCGGAACAACCGTGAAGCATCATGGAGCCATTAAGGACCTGCTGAACGCACTTCAACTTCCAAAAGTGGCAGTACTAAAAGTAAAAGCGCATGGAAAACTAAGCACAGTAGAGGCACGAGGCAACAACATGGCAGATATGGCAGCCAAAGAAGCAGTCAAGGGAAGACAATATAGAAAAGTGTGAGAGGTCGTAGAGCCGGACGGCTACTACATGACGACTGAAGACAAGAAACCTGACCAAATGACGTCCTGTGATCTGCTCAAAAAGCTGCAAGAGCAAGCCCCAAAGGACAAGAAGGAATGCTGGATGCGGAAGTGAGCAACACATGAAGAAGGAAGGGTATACTCAATGGACTACAAACCCTGTTTACCCCGAAGCATGTACCCTATGGTGGTCCAGTGGGCTCATGGGCCCACACACAGATTAAAGACACAAATGAATGATCCGATTGGTGCTTACTGGTTCGCTCCAGGGATCCCCACCCTAACAGCCAAGTTCACTAGCAGCTGTCTGACCTGCGGCAAATGCAACCCTGGAAGAATGGAGAAAGTTCCCACACATCGTCTTGCCAGACCACTGTACCCCTTCCAGAGGATCTAGGTAGACCACATCCAGATGCCGCCAAGTGGGGGTTTCGAATATGCCCTTGTGGTCGTGGACATGTTCTCAGGATGGCCAGAAGCTTTCCCAGTGACTGAGGAACTAGTCAGCAAGGGCTACTGCAAAGAAGCTACTCTCAGAGACGAGATATGCAGCTATGGGGGCCCAGAAGTGATAGAGAGTGACCAGGGACCCGCATTCACAGCAAATCTCACACGAGAGATCTGGTCAGCAGTAGGGTCAGACTTAGGCCTACACACTCCAAATCACACTACTCAGTGTTAGGCACACTCCCAGAGGCCCAGAAAAGCTGTCACCATATGAAATTTTGTTTGGGTCTAGTCCCAGGTTAGGGGTATCCTTTCCCTCAGCAGCTGATTATGTAATATGATACTTTGTCTGCTTATGTAATTGAACTCACCAAGAAACTTGCTAACATCCATTCTCGAGTTTTTTTCTTCATTGCCAGATCCAGATTCAGTGTCTGGTACGCACTAGGGTTGAGCGAAACGGATCGTTCATTTTCATAAGTCGCCGACTTTTGGCAAAGTCGGCGTCTCATGAAACTGAGCCAATCCCTGTGTGGGGTCTGCCATGCGGTACGCGACTTTCGCGCCAAAGTCGAGTTTCAATGACGCTAAAAGCGCCATTTCTCAGCCAATGAAGGTGGACGCAGAGTGTGGGCAGCGTGATGACATAGATCTCAGTCCCCACCATCTTAGAGAAGGGCATTGCAGTGATTGGCTTGCTTTCTGCGGCGTCACAGGGGCTATAAAGGGGCGTTCCCGCCGACCGCCATCTTACTGCTGCTGATCTGAGCGTAGGGAGAGGTTGCTGCAGCTTCTTCGGAAGCAGGGATAGTGATAGGCAGGGTACATAAAGCTACAAACCGCTTGTGCTGTAGCGATTTCCACTGTCCAACACCACCTTTTGATTGCAGGGACAGTGGAAGCTACATTTTTTTTTCCTCAGCGCTCTAGCTCATTGGGCTGTACTAGAAGGCTCCCTGACCCTGATAGCTGCGTTGCTGTGCCTGTGTGTACGCCGCTGTGCAAACCAACTGCTTTTTTCAAAGCACAAATCCTGTTTTTCCTTCCTTTCTGCACAGCTATCTCGTGTGTTTGTCCACACTTTTGTGTGCAGCAGTCCTTTTTATAGCTGAGATGTATCTGCCATACCAGAGCTCCTCACCCATCTTAATTCTAATGACTTTAATCTTCGTTTTACATGCAGTCATAATCCACATGTGATTTCTTTTTTGGACTTGACACTGCGCAGCACTGTGGGCCGTGTTATTACCACCTCCACATTTCACAAACCACTATCTGGTAATAGCATCTTACATGCGTCCAGTAGCCATCCTGGACATACAATAAAGTCCATACCAGTGGGTGAGCTTACCAGAATAACCAGAAACTGTAATGATACTAGTATCCTAATGCAAGAGACTGACCTATGTTGTGAAAAATTAGACAAAAGAGGCTATTCCAAGTGGTCTCTTGATAGAGCTAAAAACATAGTACAACAAAAAAAGCGCAGCGATATGCTGTTACCAAAAAATAAGGAGAATAAATTATATCAAAATCAAAAAAATTTTTGCTCTATCAAATATAGTCCTCAATACAACGATATAAAGTTTCTCATTTTGAAAAACATTCCCATTTTATTTGAGGATGAGATCCTTTCCGAAATTCTGTCTTCTGGCTGTCAGGTGGTTGCAAAAAAGGCTACTACTTTGTCTGACATTCTCTCACCCAGCCTATTTAAATCTAGCAAAGTCTCCCACACATGGCTACATCATAAAGGTTTTTTTCATTGTGGCGCTTCTAAATGTCGCACATGTGCCCATTCTGCTGTCACGCATTCGTTTTTTGATAGCAGTGATAAACAAGAACATAAAATCCAGCAATTTATTAATTGCAATAGTAAGAATGTAGTTTATATGATAACATGCATTAAATGTAAATTAAGCTACATAGGCTGCACCACTCGCATGCTAAAGACGCGTATTTCAGAACATATCACTGATATTGTTGTTCTCACTAATAATAATCGCTCTGTGTCTTATGCCTCTAGCATTTTATCACCAGTCATCAAAGAAACACTGCATTCCTTCGAGTTGTTGGTATTGAGAAGCTTGGAATGACACCTAGAGGAGGAGATCTGAAAAGACGGCTAATGACGCGTGAAGCTTATTGGATGTTCTGCCTTAACACTTGCTATCCCATGGGTTTAAATGCTCGCAAGGAAATTATGTTTCATTACTGAGAGATTTACATTGTTTAAGTATATTGTATGTTTTTTATATGTACACTTTATATATATTTTTTGTGCTTTGTTTTTTGTGATATTTTTGCGTTTTTATTGTATATAATCACTGTTGCATCAGGTGGTAGATTGATTCACTGTGATGTGTCACAGCTGTTATTTAAACCTCATCCTGGTGCATGGTGAGCAGCTTTGAAAAAGAACTTATTGTTCGAAACATGTAGCATGCTGCCCTTTCTTCTCCTGTGAACCATGTTTTTGGATCTTGGATTTTATCTACAATAAATTTTGATACTTTTGGAAGCTGGATTTTCTCCTTTATTTGTTCCATTGCCTCACGTGAAGACTGCACGTTATCCGGGCTTCCCCACAACAAATGCCTAGTAGGTGAGCTGGTTTTGTCACATTTTTTTTTTCCCTTTTTATAGCTGCCTGCCATACTTTTCTGAGATAACTGCAGGGAGATAAATATTGGCAAGTCTGCCTCCGTGCCATTGCTGTGTGTGGCATCTGTCTCTCATTGTGTGGCACCGAAAACACTGTGTAATACTTGGCCATTTTTTTTTTTTTTTGCTAAATTCTCCCTTTTCCCCAAAAAAAATTAGTGGGAGATAAATATTGGCAAGTCTGCCTCCGTGCCATTGCTGTGTGTGGTATCTGTCTCTCATTGTGTGGCACCGAAAACACTGTGTAATACTTGGCCATTTTTTTGGGGGGGGTACATTCTCCCTTTTCCCCAAAAAAAATTAGTGGGAGATAAATATTGGCAAGTCTGCCTCCGTGCCATTGCTGTGTGTGGCATCTGTCTCTCATTGTGTGGCACCGAAAACCACTGTGTAATACTGGGCCTTTTTTTTTTTTTAGGATAAATTCTCCCAGAAAAAAAAAAAAATAGTGGGAGATTAAGATTGGCATTTCTGCTTGAGTGCTGGTCCTGTGTGTGCCATCTGTCTCAAATTATTGGGGCACAGAAATCCTAGTGTGTAACATTGGGCCTGATTTTCCTTTCAGTGTCAGGCACCTATAAAGGTATATATAAATCCTACAGAAGTTTGAGTTCACCTGATAAGTTGTTTTACAGTAACAAATAGCGTTACTTTGGTTACGTTTTGCAAACAATGAGGAAGTCTAGTGGAAGAGGTCATGGCCGTGGGCGGTCATTGTCAGCTGGTAATGATGGTAGTGGTGGTGGAGCATCAGGTGGTCGTGGTAAAAGCAGTGCAGCACCTAAGTCTCGAGTTGTTGAGCCAGGTTCGTTGTCTGGCTACACAAGGCCTCGAACGCTCTCTTTTCTGGGAGTAGGAAAACCAATTTTGAAGCCGGAGCAGGAGGAACAAGTATTGGCTTTCATTGCTGACTCTGCCTCTAACTCTTTCGCCTCCTCCTCGGAAAGTGCCAAATGTCAGAGCAGTGCATCGTCAGTGGATGCTCCCGGTCAGGAACAAGTCGCTTCCTTGTGTCCTTCACTAAAAACAACAGTGAAGGATGCGTCAGTCGACACAACAGGTTACTCCATGGAGCTCTTTACACATACCGTTCCTGGGTTACACAGTGAAACAGTTAACAGGCCATGCTCATTAGAAATTGAATCGGACATGGAGTGCACAGATGCACAGCCACAGCCAGATTACTATGCTGTTCCTTTGACTCAGACCAGAACATTGCCCTCGCAGTGTACTGAGGCAGAATCAAAACCAGCGGAGACTATGGTGCTCCGTCACGAACGCAATACCACCAGCTTACACGGTGACACAGACGAAGTTGCACACAACATAGAAGAGGAGGTCATAGATGACCCAGTTGTGGACCCCGATTGGCAGTCATTGGGGGAACAGGGTGCAGGCGGCAGTAGTTCTGAAGCGGAGGAGGAGGAGCCGCAGCAGGCATCAACATCACAACAGGTTCCATCTACCGGGCCCATATCTGGCCAAAAACGCGTGGCAAAATCAAAACCAGTTGGAGGACAGCGTGGCCATCCGGTTAAAGAAGCTCAGTCTGCAATGCCTGAAAAGGTATCCGATAGTAGAAAGAGTGCAGTCTGGCATTTTTTTAAACAACATCCAAATGATCAGCGCAAAGTCATCTGTCAAAAATGTTCAACTACCTTAAGCAGAGGTCAGAATCTTAAAAGTCTAAATACAAGTTGCATGCATAGACATTTATCCACCATGCATTTGCAAGCCGGGACTAACTACCAAACGTCCCTAAAGGTTGCATCACCCTCGGCCAATGAAGCTAGTCAGCAACGCTACATCCCTTCCCTCCCTGTAAGCCGACCATTTCCCACACCACCTGCAGTATCTGTGCAGCTTTCGTCGCCAGGCCAAAGCAGTCAGGGAATCACCAGGTTAGTAGTAGGAAACACTGCATGTAGGGCACCGGCAAGAATACCATCTCCAACCCTCTCTCACTCACCCATGTCCACCGGCACCACCGCTAGTTCCACGATCTCCAGCTCTCCAGTCCAGCTCACCCTACATGAGACTCTTGTTAGGAAAAGGAAGTACTCATCCTCGCATCCGCGTACACAGGGTTTGAACGCCCACATTGCTAGACTAATCTCATCAGAGATGATGCCCTACCGGTTAGTTGAAAGCGAAGCTTTCAAAGCGCTGATGGACTACGCTGTACCACGCTACGAGCTACCCAGTTGGCACTTCTTTTCTAGAAAAGCCATCCCAGCCCTCCAACAGCATGTTAAAGACCGCATCGTCCATGCACTCAGGCAGTCTGTGACTACAAAGGTGCACCTGACAACAGATGCATGGACCAGTAAGCATGGCCAGGGACGTTACGTGTCCATCACGGCACACTGGGTGAATTTGGTGGATGCAGGCTCCACAGGGGACAGCAATATTGGGACAGTTCTGCCTAGCCCACGGTCAAGGAAAGAGTTGGCTGTAGGCGTTCGCCCCCCCTCCTCCTCTTCCTCCTCCTCCTGCAGAAGCGAGAGCTCATCCACAGACCGCAGTCGCACATCCACTCCATCCGCAGCTGCCACTGTTGCACACCAGGTGTGCCATTATGGCACAGCTAGTGGCAAGCGTCAGCAGACTGTATTGGCAATGAAGTGTTTGGGCGACAACAGACACACCGCGGAAGTTCTGTCCGAGTTCTTGCAGAAAGAAACTCAGTCATGGCTGGGCACTGTACATCTTGAGGCAGGCAAGGTAGTGAGTGATAACGGAAGGAATTTCATGGCTGCCATAGCCCTTTCCCAACTGAAACACATTCCTTGCCTGGCTCACACCTTAAACCTGGTGGTGCAGTGCTTCCTGAAAAGTTATCCGGGGTTACCCGACCTGCTCCTCAAAGTGCGCAGACTTTGCTCGCATATCCGCCGTTCGCCTGTACACTCCAGCCGCATGCAGAACTATCAGCGTTCTTTGAACCTTCCTCAGCATCGCCTAATCATCGACGTTGCAACAAGGTGGAACTCCTCACTGCACATGCTTCAGAGAGTGTGCGAACAGAGGCGTGCTGTTATGTATTTGTGGGAGGATACACGGGCAGGCAGTTGGATGGCAGACATGGAGTTGTCAGGTGTGCAGTGGTCGAAGCTACAAGACCTGTGTCAAGTCCTTCAGTGTTTTGAGGAATGCACACGGCTGGTTAGTGCAGACAACGCAATAATAAGCATGAGCATCCCCCTAATGCGTCTGCTGATGCAAAGTTTGACGCACATAAAGGAGCAGGCGTCTGCAGCCGAGGAAGAGGAAAGCCTTGATGACAGTCAGCCATTGTCTCGTCAGGGCCGTGTAGAGGACGCGGTAGCGGGCGAAGAGGAGGAGGAGGACGAGGAGGATGATGGGGATGAGTACTTTTTTAATGAGGAAGCTTCTCCTGGGCCAACAGAAATTAGTGGCGTTGCAAGGCCGGGTTCTGTTTTTGTAAGGGAGACAAGTGACGTAGATTTGCCTGTAACTGCCCCCTCAAACCAGCACAACCGCAGATTTGCCAACTGGAACTTTGGCCCACATGGCGGATTATGCCTTACGTATCCTCAAAAAGGACCCACGCATTATTAAAATGATGAGCGATGACGATTACTGGTTGGCCTGCATCCTTGACCCTCGCTATAAAGGCAAATTGCAAAATATTATGCCACATGAGAACCTCGAACAAATATTAGCAACCAAACAAGCTACTCTTGTAGACCGTTTGATTCAGGCATTCCCAGCACACAGCGCCGGCGGTGATGGTTCTCACACGAGCTGCAGGGGGCTACAGGGCAGAGGTGTTAGAGGTGCACAGATCAGAAGTGGCGTTGGACAGAGGGGTTTTCTGACCAGGTTGTGGAGTGATTTCGCAATGACCGCAGACAGGACAGGTACTGCAGCATCTATTCAAAGTGACAGGAGACAACATTTGTCCAGTATGGTTACTAACTATTTTTCAGCCCTTATTGATGTTCTCCCTCAACCGTCATTCCCATTTGATTACTGGGCATCCAAATTAGACACCTGGCCTGAATTGGCAGAATATGCGTTGCAGGAGCTTGCTTGCCCAGCAGCTAGTGTGCTATCAGAAAGAGTATTCAGTGCTGCTGGTTCAATATTAACCGAAAAAAGGACTCGTCTGGCTACCCAAAATGTGGATGATCTCACCTTCATTAAAATGAACCACTCCTGGATTTCAAAGTATTTTGCCCCACCTTTCCCGGCTGACACCTAGCTTTCCTATAAAAAGGTCTTGCTTGTGGACTGGTCTTACTGAGTGTTCCAATCTGTTAATTTGCAGCAGCTGTTTGTCCAGCATACGACATGTTTACACATCCCCCAATGGGAAAACTCCCCCCACGGGGCCGTTGTCTCACTCTCGACACTTGGTGCAAGCACCCGTTAGTTACAGTGCTGTTTGTCAGAAGAGGTGGGTGTGCTCGCTTTTGGTCGACGGCACTGCCACTGGGTCCCTCATAGTACAATGTAGTGTCTCTGGCGGTGGTGGTGCGCACCCAACGTCAGACACACCGTTGTAACATGAGGGGCCCTGGGGCGGTACCGCCGGCCACAAGAGAGTTCCCCCCCCAGCTCAAACTGTGCTCTACCACGTGCAAAATTATCTCGCACAGCTCCACCAATGTTTAGTCTATGCGCTGACATCATTCAATGCCTGGCACTGACAAACAATACCAATTTGTTGACATCTATGATGATAGTTAAAGTAGTCTGGGTCAGTGTCCTATATTGACACCAGTAAATACTAATTTACTGCCAAATTACTTTGTCATAAACTCTGCAGATGAGCCCAGCCCTGTACCTAAGCATGCCACCCTTTTTTTTTTTATTTATAGTTGTTTTGTGAGACATTAACATCTATTTATTTTTTGGGAGTACTAACTGTGTCAGACACTTCTTGCAATACTCCTCCACTGACCACAATGCTGCCTGCCTGTGTATCCATGTAACCGATTTAAAACTGCCATGCCTGCCTATTGTTTGTTATTTTAGGCCTTTGATAGCCTGTCTGCGGCCCCTACTTGCAAAACTCCTCCACTGACCACAATGCTGCCTGCCTGCGTATCCATGTAACCGATTTAAAACTGCCATGCCTGCCTATTGTTTGTTATTTTAGGTCTTTGATAGCCTGTCTGTGGCCCCTACTTGCAATACTCCTCCACTGACCACAATGCTGCCTGGAGTGCCTGCCTGTGTATCCATGTAACCGATTTAAAACTGCCATGCCTGCCTATTGTTTGTTATTTTAGGCCTTTGATAGCCTGTCTGCGGCCCCTACTTGCAATACTCCTCCACTGACCACAATGCTGCCTGCCTGTGTATCCATGTAACCGATTTAAAACTGCCATGCCTGCCTATTGTTTGTTATTTAAGGCCTTTGATAGCCTGTCTGCGGCCCCTACTTGCAATACTCCTCCACTGACCACACCAATGCTGCCCGTGTACCCCTGGAACCTATTTAAAAGTTCATAGAGCCTAGTTATATATTTTATTTACTATTAAAAAGGCCATGATGGACTACGCTGTACCATGCTACAAGCTAACCAGTCGACACTACTTTTGCGAGAAAAGCCATCCCAACCCTCCACCAGCATGTAAAAGACCGCATTGTCCATGCACTCTGGCAATCTGTGAGTACAAAGGTGCACATGACAACAGACGCATGGACCTGTAGGCATGGCCACGGAAGATTACGTGTCCATTACGGCGCAATGGGTTAATGTGGTGGATGCATGGTCCACAGGGGACAGCCTACTAAGTCTGTCTGCAGTCCCTAATTCAAATTGTCCTCCACTGTCTAAATCGGAGCTTCCACCTTCTGGCTTTCGGCCTATAGTATCAGAAATTAAACTGCATTTGGCCTTCAACTTTGGTTACGGCCTACTAACGGTGTCTGCCCCTGCCTGGTGTTTGTCCTCAACTGAATAAAGCTGAGCTTCAACCTTCTGGCTCTCATTAAGTGCTGTGTTTTAAAAAATTGGTGGTTACGGCCTACTAACGGTGTCTGCCCCTGCCTGGTGTTTGTCCTCAACTGAATAAAGCTGAGCTTCAACCTTCTGGCTCTCATTAAGTGCTGTGTTTTTAAAAATTGGTGGTTAGGGCCTACTAACGGTGTCTGCCCCTCCCTGGTGTTTGCCCTCAACTGAATAAAGCTGAGCTTCCACTTTCTGGCTTTCGGCCTATAGTATCAGATATTAAACTGCATTTGGCCTTCAACTTTGGTTACGGCCTACTAACGGTGTCTGCCCCTCCCTGGTGTTTGTCCTCAACTGAATAAAGCTGAGCTTCAACCTTCTGGCTCTCATTAAGTGCTGTGTTTTTAAAAATTGGTGGTTAGGGCCTACTAACAGTGTCTGCCCCTCCCTGGTGTTTGCCCTCAACTGAATAAAGCTGAGCTTCAGTCTTAGGCTTTTGGCCTAAAGTATCAGATATTAAACTGCATTTGGCCTATTAGTGTGTTTGGGCCCTTAAAACAGTGTCTGCTGCTCCTGGGTTTGCTACTCCACTGAACAAAGCAATGCCGCCTGTTTAGTCCTGTTACCAATTTTGAACTGCATTTAGCCTATTTTATTCTTTGGCCCTATATCGGTTTCCTCCTCATCCTGCCCATTGCCCAGCCACTGCTAGATGAGTCTGCTGGTACATTGACCTAGACCACTACATTCCCCTTGCACTCTACACAGCCAGAATCTGACCCTGCTGAAAGTAAGGTTCCCCTTCCCGCATGTTATACCACCTTACACAGGGACAAAGAGGAAGGTGCAGATGAAAGTGCAGGTTCCTTCATCAGGTGGGGGGGGGCATACTCGTTGGCGACGTCACTGGCACAGGGCCCCTCAGAGTACGCAAAAGTGTCGCTGCTGGTGGGAGGCACCCCCGCCGTGCAAACACACCGCTGTACTTTGAGGGGCCCTGTGCCAGTGCCAATGCGAATGAGTGTGCCCCCCTGCTTGCTCAGGATCACAGCACTTGCAACGTTGAAATACTTACCTCTCCCTGCTCCACCGCCGTGACGTACTCCACGATTCCTGGGCCCACTAAAACCTTGAACCAGCCCTACCCCCCACAACTTTTGCCAAATGACCCCCAAGTTCCATTGAACAACTATTATTATAAAATTAATTAAGATTGACAAGCTTCAGAAACAAGAATGGATGTTTTTGGCATTAAAATGGGCACTGTAGGTGTTTTCCTGGCCTCCACTCACTGCCGACTATGCTTCCCCACTGACTTGCATTGGGTTTCGTGTTTCGGTCGATCCCCGACTTTTAGCGATAATCGGCCGAATGCACTCGACTCGACTCTGGACAAAGTCGGGTTTCACAAAACCCGACTCGATCTTTAAAAAATGAAAGTCGCTCAACCCTAGTACGCACTCCTTGAAGCCAGGAGACTGGGTGTTGGTGAAAAAGATTGTAAGGAGAACACCACTCGATCCCAGACTTGATGGTCCTGTTCAAGTGCTGCTGATGACACCAAACTCTGTGAAACTGGAGGGAAGACCCACTTGGATCCACTCATCGCATTGCAAGAAAGCTCCCCTACCAGAAGTTGACATCCAAGCCAGAATGATGTTGTGGCCTGACCGAATAGATGACCTACCTGATAAAGACTACACATCGCTCACTACACATGCTGTTGACTAAGAGACTGATTGCAACTAACCCTCGTTAGGGACAGATCTCCTGACCGCCCATTTGCAAAAAGTCTGTACGGAGTGGGGCGCAGGTGTTAGGCTTGTGTCAGTTCACCTACAGCACAAAAGAGTTGCAGCGCTTTGGGACAGGAGGCTAGGATTAGGGCAAGTGATATCTAAGGGGGGCTTGTGATAGAAATATATATATCATGTAGATCTCACTTGCATGTATACTCCTCTATAATCATATATACTCATATGCTCACAGCTAATATATACATTATAATCAATGGTTTAAAATGGCTGACATGAACTGATATAGGCCAGACAGATTGTATGGGGTTTTCCATCCCAAAAGTGGAACAACACCAGATGTATTAAGTGCTGATCAAATGTCTCAACTTTGTCCTAGATACAGAGCTACATTCTAGTTGCTTAATCAGCAGTCATATGAGCGTTAATCACAATATCCCATATATGTTTAGATAACCAATGACAGAGGAGTTAGACAATATGGTAATTAACTAACAACCCCTAACCACTCCTTTCTATATGCTATCATAAAAACTATGTATGTACAATAAAGTATCAGTATTGATGGAATGTTATTGACACAATAACGTTGTGCAGTCTCATTCTTCCTTGAGCGCTCAAAATACTCAGTCTTATTGGGAGCGGCCACAGCACACACAGGGATAAATTTATCCAACCCAAAATTTCCATATCACTTACACAATGCAGATGCTGCTGCAACTTTATATAAGCTGCAGCTGTTGAATCAGTTCCACCCTCACACATAGCAAAGCTCACACAATCATCAAACAACCCTGGCATACCATCCTGACTAAAGAACTAAGGTGGGCTTCCAGGGTTGCTGAGTGGAGATGGAAAAGGTCCCATTTCAATGAGCACTTCATCACATTCAAAGAGTCCTTCAGTACTTTCAACTCCATAATTACGGCAGCAAAATAAACCTACTTCTCATTTCTCATATCCTCCCTGCCTCACAACCTTAAAAAGCTATTCAGCACTTTCAGTTTTGTCCTCCTTCCCCCCACGCCTCCTTCCTATTCTCTTTTCTCAGCTGAAGATTTTGCCTCATTCTTCAAGCAGAATATTGCCAACATCAGGCAAAGCTTTTTCCTAATGTCCTCAGAACCCCTCCTCATAAATAATCAGCTCTCCTCCTCCAAAACCAGCTTCTCCACCATTACTGAGGATCAACTTTCCTCTTTACTCTCTAAATCACATCTCACTACCTGAACACTTGACTCAATCCAGTCCCACTTTATCCCAAACTTCACAACAGTTTTCATCCCAATCCTAACTCATCTCTTCAACCTGTTACTAACTGGTGTCTTCCCCTCATACTTCAAACATGCCTCAATCACACCCATCTTTAAAATGCCCTCCCTTCACCAATACTCTCTGACTAGCTAGCACCCCATATCACTTCTCACTGATGCCTACAGGAACAACACCTCCATTTTGAACTGTCTTCCCACCTCTTCTCTCACTCCCTCTTTGGCTGCTTGCAATCTGGCTTCCAACCTCAATAATCCACTGAAACTGCCCTGACTAAAGTAATTGACGACCTACTAACTGCCAAATCCAAGTGACACTACTTTGTCCCCCTCCTCCTGGACCTGTCATCTGCCTTCGACACAGTGGACCATTCCCTCTTACTACAGATTATCTCATCTCTTGCCCTCAAAGACTTGACCCTATCCTGGATATCCTCATACTTAACAGACCATACATTCAGCATCTTCCACTCACACACCACCTCCTCATCCTGCCCCCTATCTGTCTGTATCCCTCAATGTTTAGTTCTAGGAATCCTGCTCTTCTCCATCTACACTTTCGGCCTGGGCCAGCTCATGGCTTTCAGTATCACCTCTATGCTGCTGACACACAGATCTACCTCACTGGACCAGATATCACCTCCTTACTAAACAGTATCCCACAATGTCTGTCTGCTATTTCATCATTCTTCTCTGTTAGATTTCTAAAACTTAAGGTACCGTCACACTAAACGATATCGCTAGCGATCCGTGACGTTGCAGCGTCCTCGCTAGCGATATAGTTTAGTTTGACACGCAGCAGCGATCAGGATCCTGCTGTGATGTCGCTGGTCGCTGAATAAAGTCCAGAACTTTATTTGGTCGTCCGATCGCCGTGTATCGTTGTGTTTGACACCAAAAGCAACGATACCAGCGATGTTTTACACTGGTAACCAGGGTAAACATCGGGTTACTAAGCGCAGGGCCGCGCTTAGTAACCCGATGTTTACCCTGGTTACCAGCGTAAAAGTAAAAAAAACAAACAGTACATGCTCACCTGCGCGTCTCCCAGCGTCTGCTTCCTGCTCTGACTGAGATCCGGCCCTAAAGTGAAAGTGAAAGCACAGCGGTGACGTCACCGCTGTGCTGTTAGGGCTGGAGCTCAGTCAGTGTTAGGAAGCAGACGCTGGGAGACGCGCAGGTGAGCATGTACTGTTTGTTTTTTTTACTTTTCCCCGGTAACCAGGGTAAACATCCGGTTACTAAGCGCGGCCCTGCGCTTAGCAACCCGATGTTTACCCTGGTTACCCGGGGTCCTCGGCATCGTTGGTCGCTGGAGAGCGGTCTGTGTGACAGCTCTCCAGCGATCAAACAGCGACGCTGCAGCGATCGGCATCGTTGTCGCTATCGCTGCAGCGTCGCTTAATGTGACGGTACCTTTAACATGGATAAAATAGAATTCATTATTTTCCCAACATCTCACTCAACCCCCCCCAACAGATCTATCCATCAAAATCAATGGCTGCCCCACTTTCACAAGTCCTGCAAGCTCGCTGCCTTGTAGCAACCCTTGACTCTGATCTCTGCTTCAAACCATACATTCAAGCCCTTTCCACTTCCTGCTGACTGCAACTCAAAAATATTTCCTGGATCCGTACATTCCTCAACCAAGGATCTGCAAAAACCCTAGTACATGCACTCATCATCTCCCTCATCAACCACTGCAACCTCCTGCTTTGTGGCCTCCCTCTAACACTCTTGCACCCCTCCAATCAATCATAAACTCTACTGCTCGACTAATCTACATATCCCCCCGCTATTTCCTGACCTCTCCTCTCTGTCAATCCCTAAACTGCCTCCCCAATGACCAGAGGTTCCAGTTCAAAACCCTAACCTTGGCATGCAAAGACATCCACAATCTGTCTCATCCATACATCTGTAACCTACTCTCCTGGTACTTACAGTTGGGTTCAAAAGTTTACATACCTCTGGAGAACTTTGGCTTTCTTGGCCTTTTTTCAGAAAATATAAATAATAGCACCAAAATTTTTTTCCACTCATCATTAGTGGTTGGGAGAAGCCATTTATTGCCAAACTACTGTGTTTTCTCTTTTTAAATCATAATGACAACCCAAAAAATCCAAATGACCCTGATCAAAAGTTTACATACTGCATTTGTTAATACTGTGTATTACTCCCTCTAACATCAATGACAGTTTGAAGTCTTTTGTGGTAGTTGTGGATGAGGTTCCTTATTTTCTTAGATGGTGAAGCTGCCCACTCTTGGCAAAAATCCTCCAGTTTCGGTAAATTTGTGGGCTGTCTAGCATGAACTGCACACTTGAGATCTCCCCAGAGTGGCTCAATAATACTGAAGTCAGGAGGCTGAGATGGCCACTCCAGAACCTTCACTTTGTTCTGCTGTAGCCAATGACAGGTAGACTTGGCCTTGTGTTTTGGATTGCTGTCATGCTGGAACGTCCAAGTACGTCCCATGCACAGCTTCCGGGCTGATGATTGCAAATTTGTCTCCAGTATTTGCGGATAACGTGCTGCATTCATCTTTCCTTCAACTTTGACAAAGTTTCCTGTGCCTTTGCAGCTTACATATCCCCAAAACATCAGCGATCCACCTCTGTGCTTTACAGTAGATATTGTGTTCCTTTTATCATAGACCTTGTTGACCTCTCTGCAAATGTAAGGTTTATTGTTGTGGCCAAAAAGTTCTATTTTGGTCTCATCACTCAAAATTACCTTGTTCCAGAAGATTTGAGTCTTGTCTATGTGCTGCTTTGCACATTGTAGGCAAGATACTTTGTAGCATTTGCGCAATAATGATTTTTTTGTGGTGACTCGACCATACAGCCCATTTTTCTTCAAGCGCCTTCTTATTGTGCATCTTGAAACAGCCACACCACTAGATTTCAGAGAGTCCCTCATTTCAGCTGATGTTATTTGTGAATTTTTCATTGCATCCCGAACAATTTTCCTGGCAGTTGTGGCCAACATTTTTGTTGGTCTACCTGACCGGTTTGTTTTTACAGAGCCCCTAATTTTCCATTTGCTAATCACAGTTTGAATGCTGCTGACTGGCATTATCAATTCCTTGGATATCTTTTTGCATCCCTTTACTGTTAATACAGTTCAACTACCTTTTCCCGTAAATCCATTAACCATTTTTTTGCTTTCCACATGACTCTCAATCCAGAAACATCATTGGCTGGATGAAAGATGCAAGAGTCTGCCTGGATCCCGGAAACTCACTCCGCTTTTATGCACACACACTGATTACTGAAAAACAGGTCACAGGTGAGGATGTTACCTTTAGTGGCCATTCAAACCCATTTGTGTCAACTTCTGTGCATGTTATCAGGCTAAAATCACCGGGGAATGTAAACTTTTGATCAGGATCATTTGGATGTTTTGGGTACACAGTATTTCACAATAAATGGATTCACCCAACCACTAACCATGAGTGGAGAAAATGTTTTGGTGTTATTCATATTCCCTGAAAAAGGGAGCACAACTGTACCTGGACACAACCTCCGATCCTCAAAAGAGCACCTTCTCTAATGCCAGATTTTTCCCATGCTTTCTCCTACTCTGGAACTCTGTACTCCAATATAGCAGACTCTCGCCTACTTTCAAAAGGAACCTGAAGACCTACCTCTTCCGACAGGCCTACAACCTGCAGTAACCGTCGTTCCACCATAGCTTTGCCCAAAGAGCTCTGACCTCACCTACTGTATCCTCACCCATCCCTTGTAGATTGTAAGCCCTCGTGAGCAGGGTCCTCTTTTCTGCTGTACCAGTCGGCAACTTGTTTTGTTCAAAATAATTGTACTTGTTTTTTATGCATACCCTTTTTCACATGTAAATCAACATGGAATAAATGCCGCTATAATAAAATAATAAAAATTTTGATGAGGGTGTATTTTTAAGAACTATCTTCATTGTAAAGAAGAATAAGGAGTCCTGGAAGTGATGGTGTGGCCCTTATCTCAACATTATCAAGTCTGCATGGAATTACATGAAGACACAGATGGATTTTCAGTACATTCTGTCACGGACATTTTTTGGGGAACCACAGTGCCATGGACCGTGGAGAGCCTGGAGGGGCGTGACTAAGCGAATACCTGACTGTTCACTAGAGCCTCTGATGGTGACGTTAGACTTGGCTCCCGATGAACACCAGATGATACTCCAGGACAGACCAACGGATGCTCAGCAGCTGGACCCAGAGGACAAACTGGAGGGAACAGCTGGTAGAGTTTGAATTAGAATGCAGCAGACAGTTCTCATCCCAGTGCAGCAGACAGAGTTCACATCAAAGTGCGGCAGACAGAGTTCGTATAAGAGTGCAGCAGGTAGTGTTTATATCAGAGTGCAGCAGGCAGAATCTGCAGTATAGTACAGCATGTAGGGTCTGCAATAGAGTGCAGCAGGCATGGTCTGCATTAGAGTGCAGTAGGCATGATCTGCATTAGAGTGCAGCAAGCAGGGTCTGCAGTTGAGTGCAGCAGACAGGACCTGCAGTTGAGTGCAGCAGGCAAAGTATGCATTAGATTGCAGCGGGGATTGGTATGCAACCTTACACAACTTAGACTGTGAAACAGGAAGGTTGCTCAGGCACCTCCCCAGTGGGGAGGAAGCAATATATACATAAAGTCCCACCGCCATTGGCTGGGGAAGTAACAGCAAGTACATATGCTGGCCCTTTAAGATGGCATGAGCGCACGCACATGTTCCTTAAGAACATGGCTAGAGGACCTGCTGGAAGCATGCCGAGAATGCGGAAAGGTAGAACTGTCTGCAGCGTGGGTTAGTGAAGAGAAACGCAAGAGATCCTGCCTGTCAGAGCAGGGATCCGGCATGGTACTAACAGTACCCCTTTATGCTCCCTCCTCTTCAAGCCATCTAGATAGTTACGGAGAAGAATGGGAGCATGAATATTCTCCTTAGGCTCCCAGGATCATTCTTCAGGACCAAATCCCTTCCAGTCAACGGGGAAGAAGGTCTTGCCTCTTCACGGCCAAGATATTCTCCACTTCAAAAACATCATCCAAGGCTGTTTGCATGGGCGTGGTGCTGGGATCCTTGAAGAAGAGACTAAGGATGACCGGCTACAGTAGAGATACGTGGAAGGAATTTGGAATCTGCAGAGAAGGAGGCCGCTTCAATTTATAGAAGACCTCAATGATTCACTTCCAACACCTCAAAAGGCCCGATAAAACAAGCACCCAACTTGTAAGAAGGAACCTTCATCCGGACCTACCTGGACGAAAGCCATACCTTGTCACGAGGATGGAAGCGCAGAGGATCCAGACGCCTTTTGTCTGCATGTCTCTTCATACAGGCAGAGGATGCTTCTAAAGTAGCTTTGGTGTCCTCCTACAACTTCACATATTCCTTGGAGAGGCCATCTGCCACAGGGACATCAGAAGGAACCGTCACCGGGAGGGGAACCTTGGGTTGCTGACCGAACACAATGTAGAACAGAGATCCTCCCGAGGATTCACCAACATGATTGTTATACAAGAACTCAGCCCAGGGAAGCAATTTCTCCCAATCATTTTGGTGGGCATTGACAAAGTGTTGCAGGTAATTGCCCAGGATCTGGTTGACAAGCTCCACTTGTCCATTGGACTGGGGGTGATAGGCCAATGAGAAATCCAAGACAATATCTAGATGTTTACAGAGAGCTCGCCAGAATCTGGAAGTGAACTGCAAACCTCGTTTGGACACAATGTGATGAGGAAATCCATGCAGGTGGAAAATATGTTTGATGAAGCAGTCAGCCAGTTCAGGAGTGGACGGAAGAGCAGACAACAGGGCAAATTGTACCATTTTGGAGAAGTGATCCATGACTACCCAGATGACGGTGCAACCCTCGGATACTGGCAAATCCATAATGAAGTTCATAGCTATGTGCTGCCATGGACAAGATGGTTCGGGTATTGGCAGGATAGAACCGGCAGGAACTCGTCTGGAGACTTTATTGCGGGAATAAATCAGACAGGCAGCCATGTAAGCATAAATATCTCTCCTCATGGATGGCCACCAATAGTGGTGAGAAATCAACTGTAGAGTCTTCCTTTGACCAACAACTTTGGACAAATGGCCCCAAGACAAACCTCGCTCCTTCTCGGATTCAGCCACAAGGGTCTTCCCTGGAGGAATTCGTGACAGAATGACTGGAGCGACAGTGACCACCTTAGATAGTTCAGTGATAAATTGTGGCTCCTCCTCTTGATCCTTGGACAGAAAAGAGTGAGAGAGGGCATCTGCTCTGACGGTTTTGTCACCAGACCTGAAATGTAAAAGAAAGTTAAAGCGGGAAAAAATAAAGACCACCTAGCTTGGCGTCGATTAAGTCTCTGGGCGGACTGGAGATATGCCAGGCTCTTATGGTATGTGTAGACTACAGGATAAACTGTGCCCTCCAGTAGGTAACACCACTCCTCCAGAGCCATCTTAATGGCAAGTTTCTCTTGGTCCCTGGTAGAGTAGTTAGACTCAGGAGCGGAGAAGGCCTTAAAAAAAAAGAAACCGCAGGACACGTGGCAACCCAAGGAGGCCCTCTGGGTGAGCACAGCTCCAGCCCCTAACAAGGATGCATCCACCTCTAGGAAGAACTGTTTGTTCAAATCCAGGTGGTGCAGAACGGGAGCAGTGGAGAAGGACCGTTTAAGAGAGCGGAAGGTCTCTTCAGCCTCAGAGGACCAGCTCTTTGGATCGGCTCCCTTTCAGGTCATAGCAGAGATATGAGCAGTCAGTGTGAATAAGTGAGGAATGAATTTCCAATAGTAATTAGAAAATCCAAAGAATTGCTGAAATGCTTTGACCCTCACGGGCAGCGGCCATTTAAGGATGGAAGAGACTTTCTCAGGATCCTTCCTGAGTCCGGTATCTGAGATAATGTAATGCAAGAAAGGAAGTGAGGACTGTTCGAAAATGCATTGCTCATACTTGGCGTAGAGGCGATTCTCCCTCAGACACTGAAGAAACTGCCGAACTGCTCGTCTTTGGGATGTGAGGAAAATACTAGAATATCGTCTAGATGCATGACAACGTAAGAATAAAACAGGTCCCAGAAGTTGTCGTTGATGAATTCTTGAAAAACTGCCAGTGCATTACTGAGACTGAAGGGCATCACTTGGTATTCATAATGTCTGTCCCTGGTGTTAAAAGCCGTCTCCCATTCATCTCCCTGGCGGATGTGGATTAGGTTGTAGGCGCCTCTTAAGTCTATTTTGGTGAAGATCCTGGAACCTCTTAATCGGTCGAACAATTCAGGAATCAATGGGACAGGATATTTTATATTTATTCTTCACCAGTCATAGACTGGGTTGGAGTGATCAATCCTTTTTAACGAAGAAAAACCTGGCCCCAGCAGGAGAGGAGGATTTCTGAATGAACCCCCTGGCTAAATTCTTCTGAAAGTAGTCCAACACATCTTGAGTCTCAGCTGGGTGTAGATCCGTGAATTAAGTCAATAGGGCAGGCATACGGCCTGTGGGGGAGGCAAAGTCTCTGCTTCCTTCTTGTCAAAAACATCAGAAAAGGACCAATAGGCAGATGGCAAACTGGGCAGTGATGCCGGACATGATGGGGCCTAAACCAGATGGAATGGAGCCAGACACTTTTGATGACAGTTGTGTCTCCAGTGGAGCACCTCTCCAGTTCTCCAGTCCAACACAGGTTCGTGCTGCTGTAGCCATGATAGGCCTAAGAGAAAGGTATGAGACATGTGGGAAAGAACAAGGAAGGCAATCTTCTCAGTATGAAGCATTCCAATATAGACGTCTAGCGGCTCAGTAGCCAAACGAACTGTCTCCCAAAGAGTTCTCCCATCAACAGATGTTATTGCCAGGGGGTTCTTGAGTGGATGAACTGAGATTTGGAGCCGATCCACTACCGCCTGGAGGATAAGATTTCTGACTGCACCAGAATCCAAATATGCTGAGTGAACAAATTGGGATTAACCGGATGTCATGGCTACCATAAGGGTCAGAGCTAGGGAGATGTCCTTTCTGTCTAGGGAGGCCTCTTCTACCACCCCTAGATACTGGAGCTTCCTGGGTCTCACCGGGGAGACTCAAATGAAGTAAACCATAACTCCATAATACAGTCACTGGTCTTTAGCACGACAATCCCTCAGTCTCTGTCTAGCAAGGGCAAGGTGGTCGACCTGCATGGGTTCCATTGAGTCCTTGACAAGGGAGGGAGAAGGAACAGGCGGTAATTGAAAAGACAGAGCCAGGTGCTTTGGTTCTCTTTCACATGCCACCTCACTAGCATGGAAGCAGAGGTCTATACAGATGGCGAGGGAGATCAGGTCGTCGAGGGTAGTTTGTAGGTCTTGACCAGCTAGCTCATCCTTAATATCTCTGGAAAGCCCCTCCTAGAATGTCGCCACCAAAGCTTTGTTATTCCATCTGAGTTCGGACACCAGGATGAGAAAGCGTACCGCATATTGCCCCACAGAAAAATTGGACTGACGTAAATGGAGAAGAGTGGAAGCTGCCGAGGTGGTTTGCTTGGGTTCATCGAACACTTTGCAAAAAGCTTCCAAGAATGCAGGCAAATTGGAGATGATTGGATCCTCTTTCTCCCATAATGTGTTCAACAATGCCAGGGCCTCGCCTCCAAGATGCGACATAAGGAACGCTACTTTTGCTCGGTCCGACAGGAAGTGGTGCTGGAGAAGTACAAAATGTAGCCGACACTGATTAATGAAACTGCAGCAAAGTTTCGGATTGCCATCAAAACATGGTGGATCTTCAAGTCGGGGACCTGGATATTGAACTAAGCAAACTGTCTGGGAAGTCTCTGAAGAAGACACAGCTGCTTCAACATGCTGGAACTCAGGAGGGATTATTAAAGCCTTCAACTTAGTGGTTAAAGGCTGCAACTGTATGGACAGCTCATCCTGTGTGTCTTTCTGTCAGCAAAGCTCCTGGTACATGGTCCGAACGGGCAGGATCTGGGGTCCAGCGGGATCCATGGCCTGAGCAAACTGCCACGGATGTGGTTTGTGGAACCACTGTGCCATGGACCATGGAGAGCCTAAAGGGGCATGACTAAGTGAACATCTGACGGTTCACTAGAGCCTTTGATGGTGATGTTAGACTTGGCTTTCGATGAATGCCAGGTGCGAATGGACGCATAGCGCACAGACCAATGGACGCATTGGACAGACCGGAGGGAGCATCTGGCGGAGTTTGTATTAGAATGCAGCAGAAAGTTCGCATCTGAGTGCAGCAGACAGAGTTCTTATCAGAGTGCAGCAGCCAGCGTTTGTATCAGAGTGCAGCTGACAGGATCTGCAATAGAGTGCAGCAGGCAGGGTCTGCAGTTGAATGCAACAGGCAAAGTCTGCATTAGAGTGCAGCAGGCAGGATCTGCAGTTGAGTGCAGCAGGCAAGGTCTGCATTAGAGTGCAGCGAGGACTGGTATGCAACCTTACACAACTTAGACTGTGAAACAGGAAGGTTGCTCAGGCACCTCCCCAGTGGGGAGGAAACAAAATATGTACATAAAGTCCCACAGCCATTGGCTGGGAGAAAATAGCAAGTGTACGCGTTGGCCCTTTAAGAGGGCAGGAGCGCACGTCCGTGTGCCCTAAGGACATGGCTAGAGGACTGGCTGGATGCATGCCAAGCATGGGGGAGGGAATAACTGTCTGCAGCATGGGTGAGCAGGGATCTGGCGTGGTACTAACACATTCACAGAAGATCTGTGTCTAGTTTTAAGATGTTTAGAGCAACCTTTCTGCTGAGTTCCTTCAAAAACTGTGTACACATGTACCTAGAAGAATTTATGATGTTTTGAAGTCAAAGGGCGGGTACATCAAGTATTGATTTGATTTATACAGTATTTTGTTCATTCATTTTGCATTTTGTTGATAAAAATAAACTATTTTTTAAAGCATTATTGCTTTTGTAACATTTATTCCACACCTAGATAAACTTTTACAGTGTATTACATTATACGTCTAAAAAAAAATCTGAAAATGTGTTTTTGAGATATGGGAAAATTGTATCTAATTAATATCATTTTGATGTCTGAAGGAATTCCCTGTCAGAAACAGTTTGGCCCAAAATACTTGGTCCATACTCAGCCCCAAGCCTAGGCATTCCCTCAGGCCAATTACTTTTTTAATTAACTCAAGCAAATAGGCCTTTGAAGCTCTCTCCAGGGGTCCAAAAGGCATAGACCATATGTCGCCCTTTACCAAGTTCAGCAATTATCACAGGGGAACAGTTACCAGCCAACTGGCTTCCTTTGTTTGACTCAGGCTGACACACATAGTGACACCACAGATCCCAGGCTAAACCAACACAAGGCTCTGAGATATCGAATCTAGAAAATGACCTATAATTAGTGTTGAGCATTCCAATACCGCAAGTATCGGGTATCGGCTGATACTTGCGGTATCGGAATTCCGATACCGAGTGCCGATATTTTTGTGATATCGGAAATCGGAATCGGAAGTTCCCAGTGTATGGTTCCCAGGGTCTGGAGGAGAGGAGACTCTCCTTCAGGCCCTGGGATCCATATTCATGTAAAAAATAAAGAATTAAAATAAAAAATATGGATATACTCACCCCTCAGCCACCGGCTCTCACCGGTCCAAGCGTCTGCCTCCGTTCCTAAGAATGCAGTGAGTTTAGGACCTGCGATGACGTCGCGGCTTGTGATTGGTCACGTGAGCGGTCACATGAGGGGTCACGCGACCAATCACAAGCCACGACGTCATCGAAGGTCCTTAACTCGGCATTCTTAGGAACGGAGGCACCACTAAGAGCAGGGGCCGCCGGAGGGGTGAGTATATCAATATTTTTTATTTTTATTCTTTATTTTATACATGAATATGGATCCCAGGACCTGAAGGAGTTTCCTCTCTTTCAGACCCTGGGAACCATTCCGATATTTTGTGTCCCATTGATATGCATTGGTATTGGGTATCGGTATCGGCGAGATCCGATATTTTGCCGGTATCGGCCGATCCAATCCGATACCTTTGCATATCGGAAGGTATCGCTCAACACTACCTATAATCAAAGACTGCAGCTATACTCTTTGCACAGTAGTGCGTATCCCCAGCACCCTAACTGGTTATTCCAGTACTCCACCGCTCAGTTGTACCTGATCTTTTTCCGTGTTTCTGATCTTTTTCCGTGGTCTTCAAGAACCCAAGATAATTTCTGATGAAGGCCTGATTATGAGGCCGAAACGTCAAGTGTTCAATCAGTGGATGTACCCAAACCTTAATAAAATTGTTCCTATTTTTTCTCACTTCTGACTTGGGTGTGCCGAATTTAGATTTTTTTCTTGTATCTTTGGAGTGGTAACCTGTTCGTGCACCCCTTAATGGAGTGCCGTGTAACCTCTTTTTTGTATTTATTGAGATATAAAGCATAGCTACCAGGATTTAAATGCGGTATGGTCTCCCTGCGCAGATAAAATCCAGTAGAACCCAGTGGCCCTGCCGCTGTTCCATTTAGAGCTTTGGGTGGAAAGTTATGGACATCCACTGTTCTGGACAGAAAAAACATACACTCAGATATGGGAGGAGAGAGGCTGCACAAGCCCAGGGGTTGGCGCAGCGTGTGGGAGGGGGCAGAGTAGGGGATAATAGGCAGCTCCTCATTTAGGACTCAGTCTTTCTACTGGCAGGAGACCCATTAGCTGATGTGGCCAGGGAATCACGTAACAACGAATTGGACCTATGATCCATCAGCGCCTCCCTGTGTTCACATGCTACATCATACGGTAATTGTAATCAATCTGTACCCTACCCTTGTAGTACACTCCTGACTGTATACTTGTTCTTACATACATATCCCTGTATCTTTCTAGTGTGCCTTTCAGCAATTAAACATAAAATTAATCTTGAGCTGCTCTTTTATTTCGATTCACGATTCCCCATGTCCCCACGCTCAGCTGATTATTTTACGCTACCCGAGTTCGTTTCTGACTTTATATAAGACTGTTGTCAAACAAGGCTTATATCTAACAAGGAACTGGTGGCACAATACTATACTGTGTAAGTTAGGAACTCTGACTGTGACGGCCGGGAGGTTTTCCAGGCAATAAATTTTGTATTTTTTTTCTCAAAAGGAGAAATGGTCCAAATAAAAAAAAAAAACTAGTGGTTCCAGACCTCAAATAATGCAATGAAAACAAGTTCATAATCATTTAGAAACAACAATACTAATGTTTTAACTCAGGATTCAGGAAGAGTTTAGAAATCAATATTTTGTGGAATAACCATGATTTTTAATCACAGCTTTCATGCGTCTGGGCATGCTTTCTACCAGTCTTTCATACTGCTTCTGGCACAAAAATTTAAGCAGTTCTTCTTTGTTTGAGGGCTTCTGACTATCATTCATCTTCTTGACTACATTCCAGAGGATTTCAATGGGGTTCAGGTCTGGAAATTGGCCTGCATATGACAGGGTTTTGATGTGATGGTCTCTTAATTTTTGCCAGAGCTGTATATAACCCTTCACTGGGAGCTCCTCAATAACTCATATCTATAAGGGAAGCCTCTCCGGTGACTATTTGACCTCAGCGCAGTTCCTTGACTGACCTGGAGTAAGTGGTGACACCAGAGAGCCGATCCCTGCTGGGTCATTCACTCCCCTCCCTAGGTCAGACAAACGGCTGAGGAGGACTGGGGCCCTCAGCGCTATGGAGTCATCAGAACCTTCCGCTTACAGGGAGGTTGGGGCTTCATCAAAGAGTCCTTTCTCGCCTTGGAGGTATTTGTGAATCAGCGGGATGTGGAGGCGCATCTCATCGAGGGACACCCAGGCCGGCATCTTTACCCGGGGGACCGCGTTTGGTACACCCGTCACTGGGGAGACAAAGGGTGGTATGCTCTTCACGTTCACAAATATAAACCGGAAGTAACTGTGCCACCATCTTGCGACTCTCCACCGGGACGAGTGGCCCTCGCGCCGATCTCCCTGTGCACCAAATGCCTTCGGACCATTACTCCAGGGAGAACTGTGAGTACACAGACCCCTATCCAGAGTGCAGATGCACTCTATGTGGTAGCAGGTGGTGGTCAGCACCCACAGGGGCCGCCTCCTGAATTGCCAGAATAAACCTCAGAGCCACGACCATGTAAATAGTTAACTGTTTGTTTTTCCTGTTTCCTGCTGCTAAAACCCATCAAGGGTTAACTCTTAAAGGGATCCCTTTGTTTATCCGGGATCCCTATTGTTTCTAATTTTGCACCAGTTTTGCCAAAGAACATTTGAATCATGAACAGTCGCATGGTTACAAACTGCTTGTACATATTTTGCACCTTCTTAAAGGTGCTCTCTACTGGTTTTACAAAGAAGAGCTTTTTGAAGATACTGTTCCTGATGGCAGCATGAAAGTTCTTGTTGTTTTACAAGATGATAACTGACTTGCAATGGATTGGTTGCACTACCTCAGAAAGGACTTGGTTTCCTCGTAAAGGGGATGTTAGTTGTTGCACTTCGCTTAAAAGTGATAATGTTGCCTTAAATAGATACAGTAGATAGTAATAATGTTTTACATAGTAATAGTATGTAGTTAGCAAGCTAGTGATAAGAAATGTTTGATAATGTTGAAAGTAGTGTTTACTGATGTACTTTAAATAAAATTGAGGACAAAAGAAGTTGGAAGAAAGATACAGTCTAGCCTGTAGTGGAGGTGAAACTTGTTCTGAATTTCAATAAAGTGAACCCGTAGGGTTTGTAGGTTAGCGAGTCTTCTAGAGAGCCATAGCTAGATGGTTGATAGACTGCACTTAGAGAAAGAAAAATGTTAAATTATTGTTAAAGCACTTAGTAGGTAGAATACCTGTATGGGTAATTGGTTCCATAGATAGATAATAACTGTTTTCAATTTGCTTTCGCACAATGTAAATATGTTCCTGTTTGTAACGTTCAAGTGTCCTCACCTCCCATAAAAGGAAGCACTGTTAAATTAATTTGTTTACAGCATTCCAAAAATTTTGTATGTCTTTTGCTAATATGTATTGTTCTTCTTATCCCAGTCCCGGAGTACTGGATTTAACGGGGGGGGAGTGCAGCGCCCCAGAGTCCTGGTCGTTGCAGTAATGATGCTCTTCCACCAGGGGGAGTTGTTATGATCCTAGTGGCTGAGGATCACACAAAACGGACTAGCTAAGTTTATGAACATAGACACGAGCTCTAGGGAGGTGGTAACTGGACAGACCGCAAAACCTGATCCTAACCAAACACACAAAAGGTAGCCGGTGAACGTGCCTAAATTCCTAGACGTCTCAACGCAGCCTGAGAAACTAGCTACCCCTAGAGAGAAAGAAAGTAAGACCTCACTTGCCTCAGAGAAATAACCCCAAAGATATAGAAAGCCCCCAACTGTTATGATCCTTAGTGGTTGAGGATCACAAATACTCCAGCTAAGTAACAAACATAGGACAAGCTCTAGGGAGGTGGCAAACTGGACTGACCGCAAATCTGAACCTATCCAAACACACTAGAAGTAGCCGGTGAACGTGCCTAAAAATCCTAGACGTCTCGAGCCAGCCTGAGGAAGTAACTACCCCTAGAGAGAAAGAAAGACCTCTCTTGCCTCCAGAGAAATAATCCCCAAAGATATAGAAGCCCCAACAGATAATAACGGTGAGGTAAGAGGAAGGCACATACACAGGGGTGAAAGCAGATTCAGCAAATGAGGCCCACTAATACTAGATAGCAGAAAAGAGAATCTATGCGGTCAGTAAAAAACCCTTACAAAATATCCACTCTGAGATTTCAAGAACCCCCACACCAACTAATGGTGTGGGGGGAGAAACTCAGTCCCCTAGAGCAACCAGCAAGCGAGGAAATCACATTTTAGCAAGCTGGACAAAAAACATAATGAACACTGATAATAAAAAAATGATCAAACAAAAACTTAGCTGGTCTTGGAGAGACTGGGAGCAAGGTAGACACAAGGAATCTGAAGAGCACTGAATACATTGACAGCAGGCAAGGAACTGAGTCTCCAGGTGAGCTAAATAGGAAACCAACCAACGATAACGAACCAGCTGATGCAGCCAACCTGCAGAAAGACAACACTACACAGTACCGCTTGTGACCACTAGAGGGAGACCAAAAATAGAATTCACAACACTCAACAAATAATAACGGTGAGGTAAGGGGAAAATACAAACGTAGAAATGAAACAGATTCAGCAAATGAGGCCCGCTAATATTAGATAGCAGAAGACAGATAGGAAACTGTGCGGTCAGTAGAAAACCCTATACAAAATATCCACGCTGAGAATTCAAGAACCCCCACACCAACTAACGGTGTGAGGGGAGAAACTCAGCCCCCTAGAGCTACCAGCAAGCGAGGAAATCACATATTAGCAAGCTGGACAAGGACAGATAATAAACCAAGAAAACATATTGAACACTGATGATCAAAAAATGAACAAACAGAAACTTAGCTTCTCTTGAAGAGACTGATAACGAAGGACTGCAGGAGAGCTCCAAAATAGCACTGAAGACATTGACAGCAGGCAACAACTGAGAGTCCAGGTGAACTAAATAGGAAACCAGCTAACAGATAACGAGACAGCTGATCAAGCCTCAGACCTGCAGAATGACACAAAGAGCCACCAGAGGGAGCCCAAAGACAGCACTCACACAGTACCAATTGTGACCACAAGAGGGAGCCCAAAAACAGAGTGCACAACAGTACCCCCCCCTTGAGGAGGGGTCACCGAACCCTCATCAAAACCCCCAGGGCGATCAGGATTAGCCACATGGAAGGCATGAACCAAATCGGCCGCATGAACATCAGAGGCGACAACCCAGGAATTATTCTCCTGACCATAGCCCTTCCACTTAACCAAATACTGAAGCCTCCGTCTAGAAATACGAGAATCCAAGATCTTCTCCACCACGTACTCCAATTCGCCCTCAACCAGCACCGGGGCAGGGGGTTCAACAGAAGGAACCACAGGCACCACATACCTCCGCAACAAAGACCTATGGAACACGTTATGAATGGCAAACGACGCTGGGAGGTCCAAACAAAATGACACCGGGTTAAGGATTTCCAAAATCTTATAAGGACCGATGAAGCGAGGCTTGAATTTAGGAGAAGAAACCTTCATAGGAACATACCGAGAAGACAGCCATACCAAATCCCCAACAAGAAGTCGGGGACCCACACCGCGACGGCGGTTGGCAAAGCGCTGAGCCTTCTCCTGTGACAACTTCAAATTGTCCACCACATGGTTCCAAATCTGTTGCAACCTATCCACCACAGAATCCACCCCAGGACAGTCAGAAGGCTCAACCTGACCCGAGGAAAAACGAGGATGAAAACCAGAATTGCAGAAAAAAGGCGAAACCAAAGTAGCAGAACTAGCCCGATTTATTAAGGGCAAACTCGGCCAATGGCAAAAAAGTCACCCAATCATCCTGATCAGCAGAAACAAAACATCTTAAATAAGTTTCCAAGGTCTGATTAGTTCGCTCGGTTTGGCCATTCGTCTGAGGATGGAAGGCCGACGAAAAAGACAAATCAATGCCCATCTTAGCACAAAAGATCCGCCAAAATCTGGACACAAACTGGGATCCTCTGTCAGACACAATATTTTCAGGGATGCCGTGCAAGCGAACCACATTCTGAAAAAATAGAGGAACCAAATCGGAGGAGGAAGGCAACTTAGGCAAGGGCACCAAATGGACCATTTTGGAAAAACGATCACACACCACCCAGATGACAGACATTCTCTGAGAGACTGGAAGATCCGAAATAAAATCCATGGAAATGTGCGTCCAAGGCCTCTTCGGGACAGGCAAAGGCAAAAGCAAACCGCTGGCACGAGAACAGCAAGGCTTAGCCCGAGCACAAATCCCACAGGACTGCACAAAGGAACGCACATCCCGCGACAAGGAAGGCCACCAGAAGGACCTAGCCACCAAATCTCTGGTACCAGAAATCCCAGGATGGCCTGCCAACACCGAAGAATGAACCTCGGATATAACTCTGCTGGTCCATCTATCTGGGACAAACAGTCTCTCTGGTGGGCAACGGTCAGGTCTATCTGCCTGAAATTTCTGCAGCGCTCATCGCAAATCCGGGGAAATGGCAGACAAAATCACTCCCTCTCTGAGGATACCAGCCGGCTCAGAAACTCCCGGAGAGTCAGGCACAAAACTCCTAGAAAGAGCATCAGCCTTCACGTTCTTCGAACCAGGCAGGTACGAGACCACGAAATCGAAACGGGAGAAAAACAACAACCAACGAGTCTGTCTAGGATTCAGCTGCTTGGCAGACTCGAGATAAATCAGATTTTTGTGATCAGTTAAGACCACTACACGATGCTTAGCTCCCTCGAGCCAATGTCGCCACTCCTCAAATGCCCACTTCATAGCCAACAACTCCCGATTACCAACATCATAATTCCGCTCGGCAGGCAAAAACTTTCTTGAAAAGAAAGCACAAGGCTTCATCACAGAGCAATCAGAGCTTCTCTGTGACAAAACAGCCCCTGCTCCAATCTCAGAAGCATCAACCTCGACCTGAAAAGGAAGAGAGACATCAGGCTGACACAAAACTGGAGCCGAAGAAAACCGGTGCTTCAGCTCCTGAAAGGCTTCCACGGCCGCAGGAGACCAATTAGTCACATCAGAACCCTTCTTGGTCAAATCCGTCAAGGGTTTAACCACGCCAGAAAAATTAGCAATGAAGCGACGGTAAAAATTAGCAAAACCCAAGAACTTCTGAAGACTCTTAACAGATGTAGGCTGAGTCCAGTCATGAATAGCCTGGACCTTGACTGGGTCCATCTCAATAGTAGAAGGAGAAAAAATAAAACCCAAAAAGGAAACCTTCTGTACTCCGAAGAGACATTTTGAGCCCTTCACAAATAAGGCATTAGCACGCAGGACCTGAAATACCATCCTGACCTGCTTCACATGGGACTCCCAGTCCTCAGAAAAGACCAAAATGTCATCCAGATACACAATCATAAATTTATCCAGATATTCTTGGAAGATGTCATGCATGAAGGACTGGAACACAGAAGGAGCATTAGAGAGTCCAAAAGGCATCACCAAGTACTCAAAATGGCCGTCGGGCGTATTAAATGCTGTTTTCCATTCATCCCCCTGCTTAATGCGCACAAGGTTATACGCACCACGAAGATCTATCTTGGTGAACCAACTGGACCCCTTAATCCGAGCAAACAGATCAGACAACAATGGCAAAGGATACTGAAATTTGACCGTGATTTTATTTAGAAGACGATAATCTATACAAGGTCTCAGAGAACCATCCTTCTTGGCCACAAAAAAGAATCCTGCACCAAGAGGGGAGAAGGACGGGTGAATATGTCCCTTCTCTAAAGACTCCTTTATATAGCTCCGCATTGTGGCATGTTCTGGTACAGACAAATTAAAAAGTCGTCCCTTAGGGAACTTACTACCAGGAATCAAATTTATAGCACAATCACAATCCCTCTGAGGGAGGCAGGTAACCGGATCTGGGCTCATCAAATACATCCTGGTAGTCCGACAAAAACTCAGGGACCTCAGAAGGAGTGGAAGAAGCAATTGACACCAAAGTTGCATCGCCATGAATCCCCTGGCAACCCCAACTTGACACAGACATAGCTTTCCAATCCAGAACTGGATTATGGGCCTGCAGCCATGGCAGACCCAACACGACAACATCATGCAAATTATGCAGCACAAGAAAGCGAATCACCTCCTGATGCACAGGAGTCATGCACATGGTCACTTGAGTCCAATATTGAGGCTTATTCTCAGCCAATGGTGTAGCATGGCTCCAGGACAAAACCACAGCACCTGGCAAACGACAAATCCATCAGATTCAGGGCAGCACCTGAATCCACAAAAGCCATAACCGAGTAGGATGACAAAGAACAGATTAAAGTAACAGACAAAATGAATTTAGGCTGTATAGTACCAAGGGTGACAGGTTTAGCGATTTTTTTTTTAACGCGCTTAGAGCATGCTGAGATAACATGAGTTGAATCACCACAGGAAAAGCACAACCCATTTTGACGTCTATGATTTTGCCGCTCAATTCTGGTCAGAACTCGGTCACATTGCATAGACTCAGGTCTCTGTTCAGAAAACACCGCCAGATGGTGCGCAGATTTGCGCTCCCGCAAACGCCGATCAATCTGAATGGCCAAAGCCATTGAGTCATTCAGACTTGCAGGCGTGGGGAACCCCACCATAACATTCTTAATGGCTTCAGAAAGACCTTCTCTGAAATTTGCAGCCAGGGCACACTCATTCCATTGAGTACGCACCGACCATTTCCGAAATTTTTGACAATACACCTCAGCTTCATACTGGCCCTGAGAAAGAGCCAGCAAGGCCTTTTCTGCCTGGTTCTCAAGATTAGGTTCCTCATAAAGCAGTCCAAGCGCCAGAAAAAACGCATCCACATTCAGCAATGCAGGATCTCCTGGCACCAGAGAGAAAGCCCAATCTTGAGGGTCGCCACGTAACAAGGAGATAACAATTTTAACTTGCTGAGCGGAATCACCAGAGGAACGAGGTCTCAAAGATAGAAATAATTTTCAATTATTCTTAAAATTCAGAAACTTAGATCTATCTCCAGAAAACAACTCAGGAATAGGTATTTTAGGCTCTGACATAGGGCTATGAACAACAAAATCCTGAATGCTTTGCACCCTTGCAGCAAGATGGTCCACACTAGAAGTCAGACTCTGAATATCCATGTCTGCAGCTGAACACAAGACCACCCAGAGATTAAGGGGATGAGAGAAGCTGGACAGACTGCAGCAAAGATAGAGAGGGAAAAAAAAAAAAATTGTACTCAGGGCTTCTCTTATCCCACTTCTGCGATGCATTAAACACTTTTCGGCCTGCTGTACTGTTATGATCCTAGTGGCTGAGGATCACACAAAACGGACTAGCTAAGTTTATGAACATAGACACGAGCTCTAGGGAGGTGGTAACTGGACTGACCGCAAAACCTGATCCTAACCAAACACACTAAAGGTAGTCGGTGAACGTGCCTAAATTCCTAGATGTCTCGACGCAGCCTGAGAAACTAGCTACCCCTAGAGAGAAAGAAAGTAAGACCTCACTTGCCTCAGAGAAATAACCCCAAAGATATAGAAAGCCCCCAACAAATAATAACGGTGAGGTAAGGGGAAAATACAAACGTAGAAATGAAACAGATTCAGCAAATGACGCCCGCTAATACTAGATAGCAGAAGACAGATAGGAAACTGTGCGGTCAGTAGAAAACCCTATACAAAATATCCACGCTGAGAATTCAAGAACCCCCACACCAACTAACGGTGTGAGGGGAGAAACTCAGCCCCCTAGAGCTACCAGCAAGCGAGGAAATCACATATTAGCAAGCTGGACAAGGACAGATAATAAACCAAGAAAACATATTGAACACTGATGATCAAAAAATGAACAAACAGAAACTTAGCTTCTCTTGAAGAGACTGATAACGAAGGACTGCAGGAGAGCTCCAAAATAGCACTGAAGACATTGACAGCAGGCAACAACTGAGAGTCCAGGTGAACTAAATAGGAAACCAGCTAACAGATAACGAGACAGCTGATCAAGCCTCAGACCTGCAGAATGACACAAAGAGCCACCAGAGGGAGCCCAAAGACAGCACTCACACAGTACCAATTGTGACCACAAGAGGGAGCCCAAAAACAGAGTTCACAACAGGGAGTGTTATTACATCTGATGGTACTAAAGGAGTTCACCTTGCCAGGTATCACAAGTCACACACTACACTTCACACTCCAGTCCACCAGGGGGAGCCTTGCTTCTAACTATTAGGGCACTCCTCACACACGGGTAAAACTGGTGGGTTGGATAGGAAGTCAGGCAGAAGCTACCTGGGTTTGACCCAGAGAGGACCTGTCAGGCAGACAGGGGGAAAAGGAGGAACATCTGAGCTGCAGACAGAGGGTCCCTGTCAGGGGTGGGATCCAGACTGAGGCGAAGCACGAAATAGAACGTTACGGAGCTGCGCCTGCACCCATTGCGGCAGCATCCTAAGAAAGGACACGAAGAGAAGTGTATTGTGGAGAGTGAGAAACGAAGTCACAGCACAAGGAAATAATACTGGGAGGAGTTCTGCCCCAAGATCGGCAGCCTCCTTCTGAGGCGCGTAGCTGGTGGCCGGAACCCCGAGGGAGTAATTGACTCTATGTATTACTTCAGAGACCGGCAGGACAGTCAATTCCAAGTTGGTTGCCCGTCCTTAATACCTAAGAAGACATGGAGGCAAATTGTGGGAGAGGGGCGTCACTAGGGTCCCTATAAATAAGCTCCAGGCCTACCCCGTCATACGGGTTGTCCTATCCATACCATCTGGGGGACAGAGAGATAGAAGATCAGAAACATACACGAAAGTTGTGAGGACTATCCCGTGGTGCTCAGCAGGGAGGTACTACAACACACAGGCACTAGTAGGAAGGCTACTGATTTCCACGTGGATAAGGGAACTCTGGATGTGCCTTCGGACCGTCCGGACTCTGCTTGCCCTGTGAACGGTACTCTGGACTGTGGACGCTGAAGTCTTCAGTAAAAGGTAAAGAGACTGCAACCTTTGTGTCCTCGTTATTCATTGCGCCTTACTACGTCCACCATCACCACCTACACATCTGGGAAGCCCTGGGGGACATACTTCACCTGTGGGAAGGTACACCATCTAGCTGCCATTCCATCACCCCAGCGGACCCCTAGCAGCGTCGGTCACCTGACCGAATACCACAGGTAGCGTCACGAACACCAGACAAAATACACCTTTAATTGGACGCCCCTCAGAAGGGCCACGA